>NW_010323000.1:2706-5212 GCF_000700745.2 Antrostomus carolinensis | reverse complement strand
GCCCTGCAGGGTGAGTGCGGCGGGGCAGCCTCGAGCTCTGCAGGGGACAGGGACCCCCCCTGTCAGCGTGGAGGTGCTGGAGGCAGCACAGTGCCAGCCTCGCTGGGCTCCACGGGGGCAGCTGGGATGCGGCAGTGAAACGCCGCCTGTGCTGTGTCAGGGGAGAGCTGGGATGGGTGGGTGGTTGCACTGGTTATAAATAGGCTTAAATGAGCTGTGTGCCTGGTTTCCATTTGAAACATCCTTTGTGAGCCGTGTGCCTGGTTTCCATTTGGAACATCCTTTGCCAGCCTAAACTGTGATGCAAAAAGTTAATTTTCAATGGTTTGGGTCACCGAAAACTCAGCACTGAGCCCCTCACTGGTTTTGTTGGAGAGGTGGCCTCGCCCTCCTGGTCTGAGCACAGTCACTGGCATGTCCTGGGTCTCTTGAGCCCTTCCCTCAGCAGGCAATACCCCAGCAGTCCATCCCAAAGCGATGCTGGGCTGTGGAAGGGGAAGCAATTGCTCCAGGCAGGGACTAGCCCTGAAAAGCAGCGGGATAACAGAGGGTGGAATGTGGAGAAGCCCCCGGGGAGCAGCGCTGTGGGTAGGGGGGCTCAGGGGCTCACAGGAGGGAGCCCAGCTGGTGGTCAGTTGTTCTGTCACCATCACCAGCGTGGTTCTGGCAGTGGGACTGGAGGACTTGCTTTGGCAGAAAAGCTGAGTGCAGCAGAGGACGTGGAGCTGCGTGGGAGGGTGCAGCTACGATCCCTCACACACACCTCACCCCTGCGGACTGATCCGTGGGGTTACAGCTCTGGGAGAGCTGGTTCCATCAGGCTGGGAGAGTGAGTGGTCCCAGTGTGAATCTGCCCAGGAACTTCTTTGCACTGTTTGTTCAGCCTCCTTTGATCCACTGTGGTCACGTTTGTTGTCCCTTGTCCTGCAGGCATCAGGGTGCTGGACGGGCCCCTCACTGACAGCATGGAGGCCATCGCCTTCAACAAGCACTATCAGATCAACGACATCTACAGCTGCAGGTGAGTCCCCAGGGGACCCTGAGCCGGGCCAGGGGAGGAGGTCACAGCCCCTGGCTGAGTGCTCACACCAGCTCCTCTCCTCCTGTGGTCAGGGAGCCCTGGCTGAGCCGTGTGACGGGGACTGGAATGTGTGAGAAGTTGGTTGTTCAATAAAAGTCAAACATTTTGTCCACTGGAATCTGCCCCGGGGGCACAACGTAAACATGACAGCGATATCCCAGCAGCCAGGGGCCAACCTGATGGGTGGGAACGCAGAGCACCCTCTGATCCCACTCCTGGTGCTGGGAGTAGCTGGTGGCTGCTTTGTGATGGCAAATGTCAGTGGGAGAACTCTGTCTGCAGCTCCTGGGCCGCTCACTTCACGGCGTCTCTCTTTGCAGCTGGGGTCCAGATGACGATGGGAAAACCGTGGATGGGCCCCATCAGCTGGGGAAGGTAAGAAAGAGCCCGAGCAGCACAGCTCACCCCTGGGCTGGCCCTGTGGTGCTGCAGTTCCTCACCTGCCTGGACAGGGCCAAGCTGTGCTCAGCACATGTTTGTTTGCTCCATTGCTGCCAGCGGGGGTGTTGCACGGTCCCGTGTGTCACCTTGAGGTGACGTTGCTGTGGCAGGGCAGCGTTAGATGAGCTTTGCAAGGAGAGGCTGGTTCCAGCAGGAAAAGGCTCTTTCACAACCTGTGCTGTTATTCTGACATGTTTTGCAACCCCAGGGACGCTCTGCACTCAGGAGAACCCAGCGTTGCCAGTGCTGAGGGTGGCTCTCAAGGCAGGGAGCACACCCTCCAGGGCTGGCAGGAAATAAGGGGCTGGGGTGACGGCTGCATTCGCTCTCGGTGGGACCACAGCGTGGGGAAAGTCAGAGCTGAGGCTGCTCCTTCCCAAGCCATTAAGGTGTTTTCTCAGAGCCTGTGCTGCAGAACTGCTGCAAAACAACCCACCACCCAGGTGCCACAGCGAGGGGTGACTGAGGGACCCCAAAACTGGCACTGCGTTGCCCCCTGAGATGTGGTTCTGCTTCATTTCTCCTTTGCTTGGCAGCCCTTTGCTGGGCTTTTCTGACCACAAGGCAGCAGTTAGTGCCCTGTTTGGAGGCACAGTGACAGCTGAGCTGTCGCTTCACGATGACAAATGGTTTCCAGTTCTGCAAGTTAATTTCTTCTCTCCCTGCGTGCAGAGACAGCTGTAACATGCTCTGGGACACGGAGCACGAGCTGAGCTTCCTTTAGCTCCACAGAGTGTCTGGAGGCTTCCTGGCCAGTGCACTATGTGCCTTCACCTGCCCAAGGGGGGTTGGTTTCCAGGGGGATTGCTTTCTGGGTTGTCCCTCACACTCGTGTCCTCTCTCTCGGTGGGAGTGACCCCTGTGCAAGGTGTCAGCCTGGAAAGGTGCTTCCCACACGGGGCTGGTGGTGTGTTTCTCAGCAAAGGCAAAGCCCAGGTGGATGTGTGGGCTGGGGCCGTGCAGAAGGGCCGTGGCCACGTGGGG
>NW_010323000.1:1887-2672 GCF_000700745.2 Antrostomus carolinensis | reverse complement strand
TGAGCCCTGCTGAAGCTGAGTGGGCTGGGGCTGCTGTGTTTCCTCTGGAGCACAAACATTGGCCAGTCTTTGTGCTGTGGTTGCCTGGCAGGTTGCTTTTCCTTCTTCTCTTTATATTTTTAATGCAGAATCCACTTAAAATCGTGGTGAGCCCTAGACTGGCTGTTGCCTTTGTAGCAGAGGGGCTCTGGAATCTCGGTGTCTGCTTGGGGCTGTGAGAGGCACAAGTCCCTGACTACGGCCTGGAGGGGTTGTGGCTGGTCCTGCTGTCACCCCGAGCACTTGGCAGGGCTGGTGATTGAAGTCTTGGGCCATGGACTTTGTTTGCTGGACGGAGCTGCCAGGACAGAGCTTTGCAGCGCGTCCTGTGCCTGCGAACAGTCCGCAGGGCAAACGCTTCGCCGCGGGAGAGCCCACACGGGTCGTTCTGTGCCTGGGGTGACAGCTAGGTGTGCCACGGGGTCCAGGACAGCCCTGCTGCCACACAGCCCTGGCTGCTGGCACAAACCCCCTGGTCTCAGCAGGCACCTGCCTCAGTGCCCTGAGCAGTGACGGGTCCTTCTCCACAGGCTGCCCTGCAGCACGGCGGCATAGCGGGTCGCAGGGGCTTCGGCAGCATCTTCGTCGTGGCCAGTGGCAACGGTGGGCAACACAGTGACAACTGCAACTACGATGGCTATGCCAACTCCATCTACACTGTCACGATAGGTGAGTGCCTCTCTCATTCCTTTCCAGTGGGGAAAAAGGAGATTATCCCCAAAACCTGCCCAGCTGGAAGATGGTTG
>NW_010323000.1:0-1842 GCF_000700745.2 Antrostomus carolinensis | reverse complement strand
TGGCTGCGTGTAGCTGGGCTTCAGCCCTCGAGTCTGCGGGTTCCTTTTGATCTACACAGCAAGAGGAGGCCAAAGAAATTCCTGCCTGTGTTCAGGCCTCCATTGCTGGGGCTGTGACAGACACTCTGCCGTGTTGAGGGAGTGACCTGAAATGCAGCATTCCCATCATCTGTGTTAGAAATGAAACATCTGATCCACGTTCTCGAGGGCAGGAGCTACGTGAGGGTTGGAAGATCTGTCGAGTAATAAGCACAGTGAAAAGTTACTTATTGTGGCTGCCTTTCCTGTAGATCTTCTAGCCATGGAAACCACAGGCTTGGGTCTGGCTTCCCTGCCCAGCTCCCAGCCTGTGGAGAGGCAGAGCGAGCAGGACAGGCGTTCAGGGGCTGGTCACCTTACAGTTTCAGCACTGAAAATGAAAGCAGCTTTGTAAGGTGAAGCAAAAAGGCCTTTTGCTTTCCCCAGGTGCAGTGGACGAGACGGGCTCGATGCCCTTCTACGCCGAGGAATGTGCCTCCATGTTAGCAGTGACCTTCAGCGGCGGGGGCGGGACAAGATGATGAGGAGCATTGTGAGTACCACACACGTCTTCCCCTGTGCTCTGCTGGCCACACCTGACAGCCCGGAGCAGAGAAGGGATGAAGCTCTGTCCCTTCTGATGGCCACGCGTCTGCCCGAGGCCGGTAGTTGGGTTCCTTTGTGAGGCAGGGAATGAATGTGCTTTTAATTTAGGTCCTGCATAAAGAGTGTTGTGAGAGGGAGGCTCCTGTGTGTCACTGTGCCCTGTGTTGTCACTGTCAGCCTGTAACTCGCAGCGTGGTGACTCTCCCTCTGCAGGGGTGTCCATGGGCACGCTGAGTTCCTGGCCCCACGCGTGGGTCCTGCGTGTGTGCGTTGGTACTCTCCCTCTGCAGGGGTGTCCATGGGCACGCTGAGTTCCTGGCCCCACGCGTGGGTCCTGCGTGTGTCACGTTTGCTGCATCAGTCGCAGGCGGGTGTCAGACCAAGGGACTGTGCTCCCTCATCTCCCTGCTCTGTGCTGCTGGCCATGGCTGGCAGACATCTGCTGGGACAGGGGGGGCTTTGGTGACCCCTGAGAAATTCCTCTGTGCTCTGTCCCTGGGAATGGTGTCCGGGAAGCCCCCCCAGCTCAGCCCCAGCAGAAAACAGGCCTTATCCCAGCTGTGTGTGTGTGTGTGCCCGCTCTGCACAGTGAGGAGGGAGCCTGGAGCGAGGCTGCCCTGCCCCTGTCAGCTCCCCTGAAGTGAAAGGGGCAGGGGCAGCTGGGGCTGGGCTCTGCGGGGGCTACAGCCCACCCTGCCCAGCCAGCTCCCCCTCACTTCTGCTCCAAAGGGATGTGGGAGCCCAGAGGACTGGGAGAGCATCGGGCTCTTTAAACTGCTTGGCCCCAGCTCCTTTTCTGTTCTGGCACGTGGTCCTCTCCCAGCTGAATTTTTCAGAATATTTTTATCAACTTTTCCTTTTTTTGCCAAAAAATGACTTCTTGTCAACAAAATGTCCTTTTTCCCTGAGCCAAGCAGCCAGGCCTGTTTTCACCAGCCCCAGGCCTGACCCAGCGTGTTCCTCCCTTGGTGCTGCTGCACTCGGGGGGCTGTCAGGCTAACCAGCCCCCATGGCTGTGACCCATTCCTGCCCTGCAGTGCCAGAGGGGACAGCAGAGCCCGAGCCACCCTGGGACAGCTCGGGGTGGCTCCCAGGCCTGGCTGTTCAGGGTTGGGGTGTCCCTGGCTTGGCAGGCACTGGCAAGATCTCCTCTCAGGATGGGCAGTGCCCAGAGATGCTTTCATGGCAGAGTCAGTGAGGCAGAGAAGTCCCAGATCA
>NW_010322999.1:72679-105650 GCF_000700745.2 Antrostomus carolinensis | reverse complement strand
ACAAAGTGGCCCCTTCCCCCACTACCAAAAACAGGCTCCCCCAACCCAACACTATGTGTCAATTTCTTTATGTTTGTTGAAAAAGACAAAAAAAGGAAAAAAAACTTCCTTTTGGTGGCCAAAGTATTGTTTTGTTCCATGAATGATGGGTTCCTTTTTTTGAAAGAACAAAGGCGCTGCTGTGTTTGAGGACATGAGAAGACTCTTCCGTGCTGGCTAGCCAAGGAGGGTGTTTGAATGCTGGAGGGGAAGGTATGAACCTCATAGTGTGGGTGAGCTTGTTCTTCTGCTGTGGAAGAGGCAGGGTTTTTTGGGCCTCAGCCTGTCAGCCTGTGACATGGACTAGCAGCAGCCCTGTTGTCTTGCTGCCATGTGTGCTGGTCCAAATGGGTGAGTTGTCCTCTGGAAGAACTACCAGCCCATGGTGCGCCAGATAACGGCGTCAGTTTGGGGAATCCGTAGTCCCTAAACAAGCACTGGTCCTGGTTGTGTGAATACAGCACCAGTGCAGCTCTGTGTCTGGTCATAGCTACCCTTATACGTCTCCTTTTTTGGTGGGAATTGATGGACTGTTGTGGTTGAAGGAGCTCTAGCTGGGAGGCAGGCGGTGGGGGATCAGCTGATGGCCTGCTGGCATTACCCTGAGGCTTACCTGGCTGCTTTGCTTCTCTCAAAGTTGGACAACACCCTCTGATACCGTATTAGAGGGCAACACGCAAGAACCACCTTCAGGGATATGCCAGGAGAAACAGGGATGGTGTTCGCTGCGCGTTGCCTTCACCGTCTTTTGGAAATAAATCCAGTATGCAAATAGTGCCTTAGGAGAGAGCAGGTGGGATTCCTGTCGCGGTCCTGGCACTAACTCACTAGGATCCTGGATAAATCCTTTCCCCTCGCTTAGACTCATTTTCAGGAGCCATAGAATCAGCCATAGAATAATATTGGCGTCTGTTATCGTGAGCTGTTAATGGCTGGGAAACCCTTTGAGGTCTGGAGGCAAATGGCACCAGATTTATTGAATACAATGTGCTGTATAAAATACTGGGCATGTTTGAAAGGGGTGGATGAAAAAGGGCTGATCAGAGAACCCTTTGAAGTTTGTGTTTAAATTTTCACAGATTTCTGTGGGCTCTGGATCAGATAATCAGTGTGGAGGGAGGGGTGGGAGAGAAAAAATATGCAAGGTCATCATCTACTTGTTTTTAAACAAGGAAGCAAGCTGCTGAACTTGTGATTGATTGCTCTTTATGCTGGTCCTCAGAGAAAAGGAAGGTGAGGGAAATGTTGAGATCCCATTGATGTGCAGCTAATTTTGGAATGGATCATGGAAACTCTCTGCATCAACGCTGTCTGAATTTCACTGTCTCAATTTTTCTGTCTGCAAATGATGATCCGCCGATGAACGCACCCATAAAAATGGAAAGGACACTGCATGCTGCAGTCCCACTCGCCATCTCCTCTCACAAACAGACCCTCCAGCCACTCAGAGTCACATTGCCTGGATTATTTCAAGGGTCAGTGCCCGGGTGAGGAATGTAACATCTTGGGCCATTTATGTAACCACCTAATGGTGTAACAGGTGAACACAGAGCCTGTGTACAGTGTAAACAAATCCCTTTGCCATTTTTCCCTGCATTGTCAGGCTAATTCTGATGAGGAAGACATGCGAAGCTGGAGCCAGGGAATCAAGGCTTGGAGCCTACTCAGAGCTTCAAGAGGAAGTGCTTCAGTGAGTGCACTTTCCAGTGTGTTTCAAGTGAAGACTAAACTGTTTCCCCTGCCGCTGCTCTCTCATTTGTTGGTTCACTTCTGTGCCACCTCAGCTGGCTGCTGGAGATACTTGTACTCTGAGGAGAGGAGAGGATAGGACAGGAGAGAGGGTAGTTGACTCCGCAGGGTGTGGCTCAGTGCCAGGAGCTATGGTCTGTGTGCAAATCAGTATTTGGTCCCTGATCAAGTTACGGTGTCTTGGTTTCTCATCTGTGAGCAATGTGTTATAGAAGAGGCTGTGTTCGTTTGTTGCTTCCTGAAGGAGGAGCTGGGTGTCTTCGTTATCTCTGCCACAAACTTCTTACCGAGGAGCCAGCTAAGCGCAGGCTGCAGACAATGGAAAGGTGTCCCCCACCGCACTTAGACCCTGATGAGTGTGCACAGCAGCTGATCATCAACAGCTTTTCTCCCCAAGTGAATTAGTGCAAAAGAAGAGCTGCTGCATCTACTTCCCATCATCAAAAAGAACACTTATAATGGGCACCTCTTAACTGAATTGCTCGAGATCGCCAATTTACTCAGCTGCGACACGCCATAGGTTCTGGCATGTATTTTACATCTTTGGCAGCTTTCTTTCCATTTAAGTGCAGCATACTGTTATATCTAGAAAACTCAACCTCATCTTTAAAAAGAAAGACACTTCTCCAGGTTTACCAGGGCTCTGCTGTAGTTATAACCAATAAGCATATTTAACAACTAGTTGCACTTCCTTGAGGGAAATATGTATGTGTATGGAGAAGCATTGCTTGATGCCAGCTGAGTATTTTTCAGCCAAGTTTCATAAGTTGCTTGATTTTACTAATGTGTACTTTCTCTGGCAAGCACACAGTTAAAGGCAGCATTGTACATATTTTATGGTACATAGTAAATATTTTATTAGCATTATTATTCAAGTTAAAGGGAAAGAATAGAGAATTAATAGCTAAGATTAAGCTGATCTCAGAAGGCATATAACTCTTAGAGCTAATATATTTACCACGTTTCCTAGTTGGCAACCTAATTGTCTTGTATCTGCACAGCACTTCACCACTCTGCTGGGCTCTTTCTCTCTGTGCATGTAGTATTTATCACTGTGTCCATTAAATCAGCATCCTTTAACAGATCTTCATGTTCCTTGGGTTTTTCCCTGTGCAACAACTGTTTCATGTCTTGTCTGTCTGGGTGTTTTTTTTTATTAGGGGAAGATAAAAACCAAAAGAAGCAGCAGTGTTCTGATGCTGAGTCACAGTGAGCACGTCTTGCTCTGTGTGTGTGTGTGTGTCCCTTCGAGTGTGTCCTCACCGTGCCTCCCTGAGTCAAGCAAGAACTCATCTTATGCTCCATACATGTGTACATCACAATCATAGCAACTCCCTTAAATTAACACAGCTTTGTATTCTGTCCCTTGTTGCAGTTGTTATCCCGCAACATCCCGTCCGGTCGAGGAGGCACAGAGACAAACACACACCCCGTCTCTGGGCCAATGAGCACTGACACCAATATGAGGATGCTGCAAATGGCGTTTAATGCTGTGCGACACAGTACTATATGGTGTGGGTTCACTACGTCACTTCCGCCTGCTTACATCACAGGCTAAGTGCTATTGGCTACTAGGAGAGAGAGGGGGGTGTCTTACCTTTCCGTACAGCCCGATATCTTCCGGCCGCCAGACCCTATCTTACTACAGTCCCTGTGTAGGCACTGACCTACAGCCTGCTGAATTCCTGGGGAGTTGGCTTGTCAGCCAAGATAAGTCTTTATTACCTAGGGGAGAGTCAGGAGTCAGAGAGTATTCGAAGTAAATAGATGTGTGAGAGGAGTTTCTCCCAGACAGTCACAAGCAGGCAGTACTCCTGGAGGCCACACAGGACCAAGGCAGGGAGAGAGAAAGAAGTCTTTTGGACCTCTTCAGGAGATCTTAAGGTGGATCTTCTTTATGTAACACTTACAGAAAGTGTCCATGGAAGTACAGAAGTCTCAGATGGAGAGATATGCCACTGAGAATCAGTGACAAGCAGAGAGAATTGTGAAAATTTTCTCTTGTCCAGTCCTGTTTGAAACACCCCACATACAGGCCTTCAGCACTCAAAACATCCAAGCTGCTTGCAGAAACTGTCCATAAGTTTTACTGCTAAGCAACTGAGATTTTATTTTTTGCTTTCCTTAGTCTGTGCTAACCTGTGCTAACCCATCTTTACTGGAAACAGTGGTGAGAGAGTGGAAACTATTTGACAGGATTTGCAAAGAAGGGAATGATGCTGTACTAAACCTGACTCACAGTAAACCCACTAAGCCCCATGGAAAGCCTTAGTTATGGCTTTGGGACCTTAGCTTTGGTGTTGAAAAATATGGCTGTAAGAGTTCAAAAATGAGGCAGTTTCTGAGGATTTTCCATTGGGAGTTCCTGTGCGAGGTCTGCCAGTGTCTGAGTGCACAGCCCACTGTACAAAGGCTGCCTGGATCACCACTCTTGCTGTGCTTTTAATTCGCTCACTTCTGGACACAGTCCAGTGTCCCTGACGTCCCTCCATTGATTTCAACTTGCACTGGATTAAGCCCAGCAGTCGCCTGAGCATATTCATTTCATGGTTGTTTGTGGGTTATGTTTTGAAGTTTATAAGGATACCGGCTGTTATAAATATCTTTATAGTTTGGCCTTATAAAAATGCAGTGCCTTTACCGTGTTCTCATGCCTTTATTATTATCATTATTGAGTTACCCCTTGTAACCACTCCGTGGTTTAAACGTGGAAAAACCTTCCATTACAAAAACATAGCAGCCTCCTCTGTAGAAGAATATGATTTAATGTCAAGTCATTAGCTGTGGAGTATTTTGAGCATTTAACCTAATCCACTAGCCAATGCCAGTTCAGCCGGTGGGTTTTAGTTCACACTACTCCACACTCAGAGTTTCTTTAAGCTCTGTGAAAGCTGTGCTAACTAGAACAGTGACTATGCCCACATGTCTCTAGCTATCTACAGAGGCAAGTTTCAAGAACATGAAGCTAAAAAGGGTTCACATTTGCTTGGCTACTCTACCAAGCAGCTTTATGTCAACATCTTCAAGTTACATCTAGCTTTGACCTTCAGTGTCTGGCTTGGGACTTTCCAGAGTGAGATTCTTTAAATGAACAGTATCAAGAGCTTGGAGCTCAGAGCCTGGTCTCTTTTGTATGGGCTACCACAGGAGATGCATGTACCATTGCACTGTGTTTTTAAGGAGCCAGTCCCAAAAGGAAGCCTAAGTGCCCAGTTAGGTGCCTTGGCACTTCCTTTCAAACCCCACCCAGCAGCTGTTTCAGTCAGACATACCTGATTTCTCATGTGTATGACTCTTCCAGGAAAACCTTGACTAATCTATGCTGCTGGGCACGAACTCAGCTACTCAGTTTCAGTTAGCTCCAACCTTAAAACCCAACAGGGTTCTTGGGCATCTTTCACCTGCAGGAACAAATTTTGTAGTCATTCCCAGGGCTAGCAGCCTGGTTCAGGCTGTGCACAAGGCAGCAGTGGTTAAGCTTACCTAGGGAAACAGCTTAAGGTCCTCTTGACTGCTTGATTTAGAGTAAGGATTTGCTTTCAGATTTTCCACTTGCTGGAAACTATTTGGCTGCCTTGTCTTCTGGCCTGCAATCCTTGTTTTGCTGAAGCCCCTCTCCTCTGCATGAAAAACTTAGTATTTGTTAAAGCAAATTGCTTTTTACACTTGGAAATTTGGGTTGATCAAGTTCCTCTCTCCTGCTTTGGCTCAGTGAATGGTAACAGTGTATATGCTGTTATGGGCTTGCACAAGGAGTTATTTTCTTCTGAGATGAGTAGAGATAATAGATAAAACAATCCTAGGTCTCAGAGGAGGTTAGGGGGTGGATAACCTCGCCCAGTATCATAACCATGGAAGTTTCCCTGTGTTGAGCAGGGCCAAACCATGTATGTACACACACATGTGAAGTTCACTACTTCCCAATAGCCTTGCCCACCTGAGAGACCTTTCTTCATTTACAGGAAGAGCCACATAGCTTGAGGGGCTGTATATGAGTGTGTAAGAAACAGGTTTTGATCCACCAAATCAACACTGGTAAGAAACTATAATTAAGCAACTGCATGCCGTAGCATCTTTCCCTGATGGAGGGACTTGGTAAAGTAAGAACAGTATGTTGTTCAGTGTTTAAAGCAGGCATATGCCAACTTCAGCCACTCTCACTTCCTGGAATAAGAGGTGTGAGGTAAGACAGAGTAGAACAAAGGAAAACAAGTAACAATGATGTATTATGGTGTTTTTGAGTTAATCTATTCTGACACCCTGTGAAGAGTGTAAAATGAAGTACGTTAAATTACTTGGTTTGGTGATAATGCAGCAATGCAAGTGTATCAGAGCTTGCACTCTTCCTAAATACAAAGCATATGTCTTATATTCTAATACCAAACTGGTAGATCTGGTCGGGAGGATATGCCTGGCAGCTCCTTAGATCAGTGTCTGTGAAGCATTTTATTCCAAGTCTCACTTGGATCCTTTAGGAACCTTTTTCCTCCTAGTTGCAGTGGAGGTGTGCGGTGATGGCTGGGGAACGTGTCCTTTGTACCACGCGTGTTGGTTGCAGCATTTTCACAGTCGGTATCCCATGGATGGGAAGCACAGCCCAAGTAACTTAGGGGCTGCAGAGTAGCTCTACGGCTCTGTCCTGAAAGACCCTAGCCCCAAAATTAGGTAACTGGCATGTCTGAAAAAGATGGCGCTTGCCTAAGGCGTTGGTGCACCTTATCTCTTCAGCAAAGGATTCCTGAAGAACGGTGAGAATAGACTGGTAAGTCCAATTCACAGCTGGCTCATTGACACCACGTGCATGTGGTAGCTGGGCTAGCAGCAAAAGGTGAAGTAGGTAGGGTCTTGGTAGTTGGGCATGTGAGTTGTTGCACACTGCCACTGCCAGAAGTAGCAGCCATATTTGATCAGTTAGGAACGGTCGCCTGAACGGGGAGCTTAGCGCTGCCTGGGGCATTGTGATGATGTGCTGAGTAGGAAGTTGCCATGCTGCTGTGTTAGCTCTGGAGAGATCTGTGGGGCAGCAGAGTCCCGAGGAGCCGGGCGTGATGCTCTTGATATCAGTACTCTAGGCAAGCACACAATGCTGTGATGCATCTGGTCTGTCACATCTAGAGGTATCTCCATCCCTTCTTCTCATCACAGTAGTTTAAAGTCTCCCTGTTGTCATTGTGTTTATTTATGCACAAAGCCAGTGATGATTGCTATTCCTGATTTACAGAAAGAGAGATGAGATGCAGAGAGACACGGGGCATGTTTTGTATGTGTAAGTTACACATGAAACAAAGCAAAGTCTTGGTGTTAACTGAGCTATCCTGGAATCAGGCAAGCTGTGTTAGCTGCAGTGTGTGCTTGGATTAATTAGCAGCCTGGGCACAATGAAAGTATTGCTTTGAAGATGTGTGTTGTCGTCTCTGTCCAGGGCTTTTAGGAGTATCATCCTGCCCAAGGCTTACAGGGTGATCTTTAGCCTTGTTCTGCAGTGTGGCATGAGAGCATAACCCAAGTGACCAGCTCCACTCAGGTGGAGAGTGGATGGTCAAGCAGGAGCTTCTTATGTCCCTGGGTGGCACTTTACCCACTGGGCACTCTTTGCATGGAGACTATTCATAGTGGGACCGTTCATGGTGACTTTAAGGGGTTTTTTTGTGAGACTAAACATCTCAGTCCTGCTGTGGATGCTTATTCCACAGGACTCCCTTATTTTGTGGAGGTTTCTTTCTTAGATTTCTTTGCATTCCTTCCCCTCTTTTTTTTTGCTGTGAAAGAGTCTCTGACATGACTCAGGCATCTTTTTGCCTTGCACAGCATTCCAGACACAAATGGCAGCTTGAACAGCTTGTTGGAGGGCACTTGGACAATGCCCTTAATAACGTTCTTTAACTTTTGGTCAGCTCTGAATTGGTCAGGCAGTTGGACCAGATGATCCTTGTAGGTGCCTTTCAGCTGAGAATATAATACTTTATCCTATTCTATCCTATCCTGTCCTCCATCTCTGAACAGATACAGCTAAGGCTGAGAAATCTTTGCCAACCTATTAAGCGGACCACTGGGTGTAGAGGGCTGCTAGTATAAGGAAGATACAGTGAAAGCAGAGTCAATCCAAAGATCGATTTAGAGAGCTTATGGTGTTAGAGAAAGGTTTGTTCCAAGGCACCAGGATAGTGGGTCCTAACGTGTTAAGGTTGTTTTGTTTTCCAACAACACATGGAGGTCCCACCGATGCGCCCTCAGTCACCATTTGAGATTAATGCCATGGTGATCTATATCAATTTGCTGTATCTGCTGAACAGCACTTAATTACTCAAAGCCCTTTTTCTCTTGTCTACTTTGTTAAATAATGCAGAGAGTAGCTGCAAGTGATAGCTCAGGTTATTGGCCTGTGAATTCAGTGTTTGTGGTGCTGCAGCGTTAGGTGCAGAGCCTGTGGTGTGTACGCTGGAGTTCCCACCTGCAGCGAAGGCACGTGTCAGCCAGAAGCAGCAGAAGGCAAATAATACTGAACCAGCAAAAGAGCAAACTGCAGGTTGTGCTGCTAAAAAGATTCAGATTCAACATTTCTAAATGGTAGAGAAGGATGTTTCCATCAGTCTTGTGTCATCTAGTTCTCTCCCTGGACTGTAGTTAAAGAAATTGGGGTAGGTGACTTTTTCCAGCCCAGTGCAGTACATTCATCAATTAAAATGCTTGGAAAAATCTCTTCTTGATGCCACAGTCCAGCCTGTGAGCTGTAACAAGTGCAATCCTGTTACAACTCAATAACTATTTGATTGCTGTTCTTTAGTTAAGTTTATGGTCATGACTCAGTTTCTAGGGGAGAAGTGACAGCAGCTGGCATTGCTTATGCCCTTTGTAGCTTACCGCAGCAGTACAGCTGATGGTGAGTAAGCCACAGACCCTCAGCTGTTCTCCCAGTCCCCACGGAGGTCAGAAGTACGTGACGGAAAAGTGCTCTGTTATGTGGGAACGACTGTCTCCAGGGCCACCTCAAATTTTCCACCAGTGCCAAACTCACTCCAAATAAGTAAAATGAAGATAAATAAAGGAAGAAAGTGACTTTCCATGTAAGATCATGATCAGGGTTTATTTATTATAGCAGGATCCCCTGCCTGCTGCTAGCTTAGGACTGCGAAGGGTATGTGAGCTTTCTCCATGTGAGATGGCTCTATTTCCTCACACAGGGAATGGTGCAAACCTTATAAAAACTGATGGAGAGGCTTCTACTGTTATCAGTGGGCTTTGGACCAGGACTTCGGGCAGTGGGGATATGTATCCGAAATTACACCGATACACTGTTTTCAGCTGTTGTTATTTATCAATTTTATGATGTTGCATGATGCAGTTCGTTTGTATGTGACTTTATAAGGGCAGTTAGAGATAGAACAAGGGGAAATGGCTTCAAACTGTAAGAGGGGAGGTTTATATTAGATATTAGGAAGAAATTCTTCACTGTGAGGGTGGTCAGACACTGGAACAAGTTGCCCAGAGGAGTTTTGGATGCTCCTCCCTGGAAGTGTTCAAGGCCAGGTTGGATGAGGCTTTGAGCAACCTGTTCTGGTGGAAGGTGTCCCTGCTGATGGCAGGGGGGTTGGAACTGGATGATCTTTAAGGTCCCTTCCAACCGTAACCATGCTATGATTCTATGATTGACAGGCCAGGCAGGCAGAGAAGATCGCTGACCTAAAATCTTTAGTAGCTATAGGAATAACATAAAAACAGGAGAGAGAGTGAAAGCACGGGTACAGACAGCTTCAGTGCAAAATAACGTGAAACTGTGATAAGCTTGACCATGAAAATGACAGAGGAGAAGCTAGTTGCTTGCCTCCCAGGTTACAGTACCCCTGGCTTGGGGCTACCAAGGTGAGACCCACAAAAGACTATTTTAGATGCTTTACAAGGCCATGTTCTCTGCCTCCCAGATGAGAACAGCAGTAAGGGTTGAGGGGGAAAAAAAACCTGTGAGCTTGCCCGGATGGAAAACAGTGGATGGGAATCACATTCACCCCTGGACATAGCCATGACATCTGTTAGATTTCAGTGAAAGACAAAAGCACTTAATTTGGATGACTTGTGTAATTATGGCAGTGTTTTTGCTGATGAATATATCTATTTCCAAGTTAAAGCTTGTTCACTTCAACATGGGTCTGAACCCGAGCCAAAGTCTTAAGTAACTTAAAACTATAAAGCAGCTTCAGCAATGTGTTTGTTAGCTGAAGCAAAACCTTGTATGCAGCCTCACACAACCATGGAAAGCTAGAAGTTCAATTCTGAGCCACATATTGTGCCAAAGGCCTATTTTCTTTAGTTTTCTGAGAATTTATTTGCTTTTGGTTTTTTCTTACATCTTTCTTTTTCTGTGATCACACATCCTCCTTCTACTCACACTTCATTGTTAACTTATTCCTTCTGTTCTCGTCTCTCTGTTTTCTTTGGTCAAGGGTTAAGAGCTCCCAACACAGATTAAAAGAATTATATCAACATTATCAGTTGGTTTTGCTTCACTTGGCAAATCCTCTGCTTTTCAAGGATGGTATTTGATATACTGTGCTGGCTTTTTTCTTTGCAAAGTTATTTGGGGAGCTTTCTCTAAATTCTTGAAATTTTACTGGTATTAAATTATCCTAGTCATCTCATCTCCTAAGATAGAGGAGCATGCATTTATTTTAAGACATTACATAATGGCATATTCTTCAGGTGGCTTCATGTCTCTCTTTCACTGTTTTTGCTTCAGTTCTTGTTATTCTCCTCAGTTTTATCTCAGATATAACCATGTCTTGTTCACCCATGTCATCTTCTGTGTTCTCCACAGTTTGGGTTGATCTTTTTAAGACCGGGTTCTGCAGTGTGGTGACTTGTCTGGTTCAGGCAAGGCCTGGAGGATTTGATCCTGCGTGTAAACTAAAGCTCACATACTGGGATTTATCCTATTGACATGGCTTTAATGCTAAGCTCAGCAAAACTTCTCTTTATTCTTCTTAAACAATTTAAAGGTAACCTAAGACAGAGTGTGTCCTGGTCTTCGTGAGGTTAAGTCAGTTAGATTTTTCAAGTGGAATAGAATAGTTTAGACTATTTCGTTTGGAAGGGACCTACAACGGTCAGCTAGTCCAACTGCCTGACTAACTGGGGGCTCTTATGTCTGAGAAAGTATGAAGAGAATATGCAGTGCCTTGTCCCTCCCTGTGTATCTTGGCACACCCTTCGATTGATTCCCTCTAACTCGAGGTCCAGTTCTGCCAGTCTGCCTTGTAGAGATGCACCAGCCGTGCTAAGATCCTGAAAGGTATTTAGATGCCTGACTCCTGTTTCAGACTGAACTCCATTGATTCTGGCCAAAGTTCACAAGCTGGATAAGATTGAGATCAATGCTGTTCAGGTATGGAGCTCAGAAAGACAGAGCCAAGCCCACTGGCTCTGACCCACAGGCACTTGTGTGTGTCTTTCATTTTCAGCATGTGGGCAGCCCCGTTGCCTTCTCTAAACTTCTCAATGCGTAGGTCCAGATCACTATGCAGAGCATCAGCTGCACACATACCAGTACCCTGAATTACTGAGGAATAAGTCCCCTGTGTAACTACTGTGTCTTGAAAAGTAAATCTAGGCACAAGCAATGTTTTATGTTTGATAATGTGTTATTAGCAGAACTCCTCCTGCCTACGGTTCACGCCAACAGCTCTGGCACAAAGTGCTACTACCAGAGACGTTCCTGCTCTCTGATTGCACACAGTACTGTAGCCTTAAAGATGCAGGCCAGTACAGTAAGGCCTTGCTGGTGCGATAAACATGGGCTTGAAATGAAGTTTAAAACCAGAAAAGGATTCAATGGCTGTGAGTCAAGGGTCAAGTCTAAGCAAGTTTTGCTAAGAGCCAGCTGGTCTTCTGCCAGGTCTTCTGCTTCATCCACAGACTGGTTTCCCTTCAGCTGTGTTGGCATCTCTCTGCGTAGGTGATGCCATGACTCTCTGCCAGGTTTATCTCGTATTACAAAATCCTGAACACTGGACTGGAAGAGGTTGAAAGGTCTCTCTTGATTTTACAGGAAATATACCTTTTTTTTTAACATGGCTATGGGTTTGCTATTCCTTTTTTTAATCAGTGCTGTGTTGCCAAGTCTGATATATTTATCATTAGTCTCATAGTATTTGATGTGCTGTAAAACTAATCCCAGCTCTTACTGTGAAGTCATTAAACAAGAATGTCAGCCTTCGCTTAAAAAACACATTTCTAGGCTCAGTGTTGTTGAGAAGTAATTGAAAAATACTGTTTGAAGCACTTGAAAAACACTGAAAGTGAAAAATGTTGAAAAATGTCGGAAGTGCTTATATACTCTGCAAACTGAGAAATCAGAATATAGGAAAAAATACAACTCTTTTTTTTCCCTACAAAAATCCCATGTTTTTTAAGTTAATTTTGAGATTTAGGAGAAGAGCAATCAAGTCCTTCTCTTTGACTGTTTGGGATTGTTGGAACTGTCTGTGTTTTCCCCAAGTACTTACGCTGTTTGCTTACCCAAACCTCTTTTCAAGAGGAGTGGATCAAATGGAGGATGTGGGTTTGGCTTAGCACCAGCCTTCACTGAGCTTCACATTAAATAAGACCCACAAAGGGAGTCAGTATTGGTATTTCTCTTCCCCAGCCAGTCTACCCCACTTTTTCTTCTTCACCCTTTTTATTTGGAGTTAGAAAAGCTCAAAAAATTCTCCTTGTTTTTCAAAGTTTGCTGCATTTCCCTTTGTGAATGCAAAGATTACCCTGCCCTAATTTATCTAATAAAAATCACTGACACCACTGTCAGTATGCCATCTACAGCCCTTGTAGCATCTCTGGGGCAATGCTCAGCATTTAAAAAAGTGTGCTTTTCTCTCAGATGTTTGCATTTAGTCTATACTGTTATTGTTTAGTAAAGAAATTAAAGACTTTATTTCCTAATGTTTTATTTATTAAAAAATAAGGGTTTATTTAAAATATCAGGCCTGTATGGGACTTAAGTAATGCATTGGCTCTGTGTTGGCTCTCAAGTCAGCAGTGACTTTTACTCCATATAGTCCAAAGGCAGATGAGGTGCTTCTGTGCCACAGAACACGTAAGAATGAAGAAATGCTGTGGGCTCACCAGTCCAGGCATCTGTGCTCAATTGCACGTGGTCCAAAGAGGCACAACCTGTTCATTTCCCTGCAGTGGTTTGTGTTAGCAGGAGTGAAAGCTGGTTCAGGTTCGGTAAGGTGTCCTGAGCAGCTTGAAAGGCTCTTTTCCAGAGTGACTTAAGGAAAGTCAAAGCAGAATTGATCAGATTTTGAAGTCAGTGAACTTTTGCAAGGCAGGCTCATCATCGCCCTGCTCTGTGCTGAGGAATTTGGGCTGGAACCTTATCAGTTTTGGAGCAATGTCTTCCCACACACAAAGATTTCCTAAACATTAGAAGTGGATGCTGCAAATTAGATAAGAACTAAGTTCAGTTCCTACCTTTGCTAACTAGCTGTCCTAGGACTTCAGAGGAACCACTCTTTCTGTCTCAGTTCTGCTTTTGGGGGTTTTTTTTTGGTCCACATCCCATTTCTGCCTTCCCCCAAGATACATTCTGTTTCCCACCCACACCTTTCCTCATCTGAGAATTACTTAACTTTCTGAAGAGGAGTCCTGTGAAATGTATCCTACACAGATACACTGCTAGGGTGGAGCTGGGAATAGAGCAGGGGTGGAAGGAAGTGACTGGGACAGGGATGAGGGAGAAAGGTGATTCTCTGTGACAATATGATACTGCAGCTCCAGTGGACAGGAGAGCAGAGCTGCTCCTTTCTGTGGCACTGTGGATCTAAATCAGTTTAAGCTGGTCTTGCACTGTCCCCTCAGGGGCCTCCATGAGCCCATGGTGTGCACACAGAATTGAGAGCAGCCTAAATTGTCAAAGCTGTTTGGGAGGTGGGTGTCCAGCTAGAGCAGATATTCCCCGAGATGATCCTTCAAAGCTTAATTATAGAGCCTGGCCTTTTCCACCAACTCCCCGGCGTGAGTTTGTTGTCCTCTGGTGCTCTCCTGTTTGGAGCTCTCTTGGCTTCCTTTGTCTGTCTACCAGTGTTAGCTAACAAGCTTCTTCAGGCCTCCTGATTTCTCTTTCACACCATTACTTACATGTCTCAGCAACTGACTCTCTCAGAAACTTGCTAATCACCGTGATGGTCTCTGAGAATGACAGAGGGTTTCTTTGTGTGCAAATTAATAGGCTAGTGTAACTAAAATCAAGAAAGAACAAGGCTACAGCAGTGCAAAACCTGTTATTCTTTTATTGGACAAGTGTAGTTTTAATGCTCACACTTGAGGGTATGCTAGTAAATACATTAAAAATGCTTGGAACAAGGAAACTGACTGGCTGACACCACTGTTCCCTGTGAAGCTTTACCACCTTAAATTGGTACGTGAGGTCATCACGGCCCTTGAGCCAGCACTGCCGAAGCTGCTGCTCAGTTTACCTTTTACTTCATTAGCTAAGAAACTGAGCCCTACATTCTGCTTTGTTCAAGAGCAAAAATTCTAGCTCAGATCTTCCCAGATCAGATCAATAGTCTTTCTTGTTGAATTACCGCTGCACAAGTGCTGTGTAGTCTTGAAACATGGTCAGCTTATCTTTTACAGGGAATGGGATCTGCAGGTTGGAGGAACTGAGGCCACCTAAGTCATTAGCTTTATTTGTCTATTCTAAGCCAAGAATATATTACCAAGTTAGGATGGATGTTGCACAGGTGCCCATAGTAGAAGCCCAGTCTACCTGAAAAGTAGACTCCTGACAAGAGCAGTACACGTGCTTACTGAGAGGGCAACCTGCTCCTGGGATTGCCCAGAGGGGAGCTGCTGGTTATGCCGTGAGGGACTTTTAAGACAAGATAAAAGAGACTCTCACTAAAGCTGGGTTAGGCTTCTGTTTTTATTGGTGGATCTACTCTTGTTTTAATCAGGTATTGGCATCTTCCAGTGTTGTAAATACCTGGAATTCCCTTGTGCAGGCAGATCTTTGTTGCAATGGAGTTATGTTGAGGGCTGTCACAGGTAATGCCAGATGCAGTACGTCAGAGACCTCCTGATGCCACTTGCAGCTACTGGACACTGAGAAGCTGGTAGGGATCGCTGGATTGGTTCAAAGTACAGAGACAGGAAAGTCTAGTGGATGTTGGAAAGCTTATAGTATATTTCCACCTCATTTGGAGTGACTGTGCTGGGGAGCAATTTATACAAAGCTGCTATGTGAAAGAAAGTGGTATGTGTTCAGAATGGCTATATGTGTATATAGAAAAGGTAACTGCATACACCATAGTCTTGTGTATCATAAACGTGTATGTCATAAGCAATTCTAGTTGGGGGATACAACTGCCAGTGCAGCTTTGAAGGAATCCTCCAAAAAACACTGTTGCAAGCACATAGGCTGGCAATTTATTTAATAGCTCCAGAGGGAAAAGAATTGTATCTTCAGCAGAAGGCTGATGAGTCTTGGTACTTTTTTTGTGAGTCTAATTGCCCTTCTCCCATAATTACTGACCCTCATCCCGCCCTGTCTGTCTCCAAGCTTTCCAAGTGGAGTACGCTTGATCTTTTTAGACGTTTTGAAATGGGCAGTCATACTCTGTCATCCTGCAGACAATGAATTTCCACTGACGATCCCTGTGTGGAAGGCAGACAAAAGAAAGATCTTGGTGAGCCAGAAATGCAGAGGATAAGATTATACACGTAAGAATAACTTTACACCAGGTATTGTGGCAACAAGAACATCTGTCTGCCAGTAGCTGACTTTCCTCTGAGTGCTTTGTGTTTTTATGGGCTGGAAGGAGATTAATTATGTCTGATAATTATAATTCCTTCACACTCTCTTACAAGGTAAGAAAATCAGCTCTCTGAATAATTAGGTCTCTGAGTTTCCTTTAGAGATCAGTGACTCTTGATGGTGATCAATCCTAAATTGACTTTAAATCAGTGACCAAGAGGAAAAGGATGGTTCTGTCAAACAATATTGTCATGTGATATATTGCTTGGGAATGTGTACAAAGTAAAATATATGGGTGATTTTCAAGCTAAGTGAGGAGTTATCCACACAGCAAAATTCACACTGTTTTTCTTTCACTGCTAGGTCTTCTAGCTCATGTGCTCTATTAAAGGTGTGAAGGAATCAATAGTGAGAGAAATTAAATTAACTTTTCATCTTTGATCTCCACAAGTCTCATGTGAGGCAGAGCAACATTTATGAGAGTAAGAAGAGTTTAAGCTCTTCCTGGTTTGTGAGTAATTGGATGTCTGTGTTCTCTCTCAGGAGACTGATACAATATCTACTAACAATTTTTAGTAGGAAGCATGGTCGGAGCAACAGGATTCAACAGTGGAGGCCAGTGATTTAGCACACAATAGCTACAACAGGCTGCAAATTTCTACCTTAGCTTATTGTGCGTTAAATTTTCCCTTCACAAAAAGGCGTGACTTCAGGGGACCAAATACTGTCCTGCTGTGGAGCAGATGTTTGATTTAGGCTGCTTGGTACTGGCTAGCAGGAGTTGAGATCTAAAGTACAGTGCTTGCAGATGGCAGCCACCATTTCAATTGGTAATGGGTAGTACTCCAAGAGGTTTCTGAAAGTTTGGATTCTGCTAATAGTTATCTTCTAAACCTGAGGGGTGGCACAGGTGGTGCTGCTGGGGTGGTTCAATAGGAGCTTGCTTTACAAGGCCTCTGCACAGTTCTGGGGTTTTTGGTGGCCAGCTCCAAACAGTGAGGAAACTGGTACAGAACCTGCTGCCTCTTAGGGATGTGCTGAGACACAATTTTGGTATTAATTGCTTTTATACATGGTTTCATTGACTGGGTGACTCTATCCTGGCATAAAATTAATTTGACTCTTAAGACCTGTGTAGGTATAAAGTGTCTCATTTCAGCTTTCTTTAACTGAGGTTTGCTTTTTAATTGGAAATTTACTATGCTACTTCACCAGTTTATGCTGAGTGTTGTTTGGCACTGACTCTGTTTCATACTCACCAGCAAATCTGTGTTTAGTTATATAGTGTTTATTTTTTGTTTTCTTTAGGCCTTTCCTAGATGGTTTTTAATTGTAATTGCCTGATAAAACCGTTGCTAAAGATTAATGAAATGCAAGATTCATTTTTAGGTTTCATAGAACCATAGAATGTTGTGAGTTGGAAGAGACCCACAAGGATCATCAAGTCCAGCTCTTGCCCTAGCATAGGACAACCCCAAGATTCAGACCATGTGTCTGAGGGCCTTGGCCAAATGCGTCTTTAATGGTGTCAGGCTTGGTGCCATGAGCACCTCCCTGGGGAGCCTGTTCCAGTGCTCCACCACCCTCTGGGTGAAGAACCTTTTCCTCATGTCCAACCTAAACCTCCCCTGGCACATCTCCCTGCCATTTCCAGACAGAATTTGCAGACACTTTAGCATACATGCATGTGGTTGATGGACAATAGGTTTATGCATTTAGTGTCTTAATTAATCTTTTTTTGCATTACTTGTGTTTGAAGTTCAGCACACACATCCAACTTCTCAGGATGCAGGCAATTACTTTGTACCACTGGTGTTTTGTATTTAATTCAATAGTTATCAGCCTGTTTCAATTTGTAGATCCCTTACAAGTTTTCCATTGGTGGTGCAGGTCCCATCAGGAATTGACCTTTGTGGAATACTCTAGGATATATGAACTTGCCTTTGCAGATCCTTAACACCAGGTCATAGGTACCCCCCAAATTTCTAATTTAATGCATTTTCCTTGGCTTGGGGAGTCAGTATTCAACTGTCACATTTTTTCTCTAGCTGTCATGTGCTGACAGATTTAAATTTTTGATGCTATAGAGAAAATATATTTTATCTTGAAATATTGCCAAATAATCTGTTTCCAATTCAGTTAAAAATTTCTGTGAATTCCTATTCATATTGAGTTTGACAAAATCCTCTTTCTTTGGTCATATGAAACTTATTAGTGACCTAAAATACCCTGTAATTTAGCTCAGCTGAGCTCGGTAGATATCCAGCTTGTCCAGGCATTTCAAATGTACTTACTGCTGGGGTATTTGGGTGTTGATCTGTCTTTCAGGGAAGATAATTGACCAGTTAAGAAAGATCACTGAAAGATAATCTGGACTCAAGAGACTGATCCAACCACACCACAGCCCCATAAAAAGGCTCCACGAGGGAGCTGTGTCATCATCACTTCGGATGTTTCAGAGCTCAAACTGAAGCTGTTTTGAAGATATTTTGATATTATTTTTTAAGCTATTTTGCCAATGGTTTACAACGTGCATGTCTATGTGGGCAGTTTCAGTTGTTTACAACCTGCTTCACATACCCCGTGTCCATCTCTGAAACTTGACTGTATCAGATCCTGCCTTTCCCTGCAAAGACTCCCTTACTTAAGTCCATAGATCGTCCTGTCTGCATCAGCGTTACCACCATGCTGCTCCCAGACGTGCTCCCAGAGATACTTCAAGCCTCTGCTAATTCTTTCCAGCTGCTTTCTTCTTTTTGACCCCATTTTAAATGGGACTGAAAAATGTAAACATGAACCACTTCTAAAATCTGTTCTCCACAGATTTAAAACCTCTGATGATGAACAGCAACTCCTTCATTAATTTCTGATAACACAGGCATGGAAACTCACAGAGACCGATTACAGAAGGGGAGGTGGGGATGCCACCTTTCTACAGCTTTTGCCAGGGGCATCACGTGCTCTCTGAAATACCTGTGCATCAGCTGTGACCCCAGTGATGCAATGTCTTAGGGAGCAGGAAGGGAGGTTATGATTTCTGCAAGTTTACTCAAAAAGTTTTAAAATACCTGTTTGAAGTGATTAGGAAAGCTTAAACTAAAATACCTTCAGACGCTTCTTTTGTGTTTCTCATTAGCTCAAGAACATCGCCTGTCATGGGCTGAACAGTGTGGACACAAGTTTAACATTCTGGAAAATGAGAAGCAGTCTACATGAGCTGCACAGTGCACGCTGCGGCGGGCTGGGAGCCGGAATGGCTTGTTTGCTCCTATGCTCCTCCAGCCCAGCTGCAAAGAACCATCTGGGATGACAGACTCTGCTGACTTTTGCAAGTGTGCCGTTCAGGAGAGTTACTGCCCGAATCTGAATTATGAACTGGGGAGGCAGGAGTGGTTTTTGTTCCTTATGCAAGGCAACACACATTGGTTTTAGTCCTTCTGGAAGCTGGGGACTAGGAAGTTCACTGGCACCGAGAAGTTTCTTAGATTTAAAGTCATAAAGTGTTTTCTCTATGGTTATCACCTGCTACTGCTGCAGATGCATCTGTGGTGTCACAGCAGTGGTAGGACAAAAGTGTTGGTGGCTTCTTCCCCATGCTCAGAGGCATCGGTTACCTCAACTGCTCTGTTCTCCAGGCTCATCCTTGTGATTCCTGACTTTACCCTGGTCCACATCCAAGGACAGCTGGGATCCAGTTGCAAGGGAACATACTGTCTGTATTATCTCCCCTCCTCTCTGCTATGGCCATGAGGAACAAGGATTAGGAACAGCACTGAGGAATATTTAAGAGAAAAAACCCAGAACAAGGATCACCCTTGCAACCTTGTGAATTCTTTATCCAAAGGTATAAACAGATATCTTTGAGTCCATTAACTGTGGAAGTAATGCTTCCACTTGTAGGAAAAAATTGCAGATGTGGCTTCCATTTGTTAATAAACAGGCTAATGAATTTTGGCCAGAAAATTACAGTTATGGACCCCCAGCATTCTGTCTGTGTTATAATTTCTGGAAAGGCCTTCTTATTTTACGTAAACTTTTGACTGGGGGAATCTCTAGTGAAGTCTGGCAAGCTGAGAGCATCATAGTGACAAAAGCACCTCAGCTCCTTTGAAGGTTATTGGAGACAGCTTGTAATGTTGTGTGTTTAAATACAGTGTGTTTAACCTACTTCTCTCCTCTCTCCCCACGTCTCCTGTAGCCAGTCTTGGCAACAATAGGCCATGTCTTGCCTTGCTGTCTGCGCTGTGCGTGATAACAAATGCTTTAATATACTGGGCTGAGGTGTCTGATAAAAAACATCAGCAAAAAAATAACTCACAGTTGATGTATTAGAGGTCAGCTCGAGAGGAAAGAATCAAGATCCAACTACAACTTCACAAGCTGTAGGGACTCACAGGGCCTGGCTAAGTAGGACTGATGAAGAAAAAGCAGTGAACTCATTTTCTGGAAAGGGATCAATGTGCACAGCATTGCCTTAATTCCTGGTGTGAAGATCAGATCTGTTAGAATTGTGTTGCAATGGACTGGGCAGTTTGCAGCATTCAGATTGCAGTTTGGATGATCTTATCTTTGCATGCTGGCAGATTCCCTACTTCTCTGTAAATTAAAGTGGGCCAACATAAGTCCCTGATCCCCTGAAAGGACAGGGTGTTCCAAGCTGAGACTTTACTGGGTTAGATAAAAGATGGTCTAACTAGAGGTAGGTGAGAAACAATACTGAAGGTCTGTTAAGCTTTATGGAGTTCAGATTTAGCCAAGCCTGCCATTACTATATTTTTCACTACTCAGATGGATGTCACAGATGATCCCCTTGTGCATGAAGATGCCCTTTTCTTGATACACAACTCTGGACAATTAGCCAAATGCACATGGAACTTTGGTCCTTAGAAGTACTAGCCTGATGCTGAGCACCACAGCAGATGATGTGTAGCCAGGCATTGTTTGGGAAAAATAAAAAAGGGAAAACTTTTATTTTTGTTTTTTTGGTAGTTTCTAGTGAAACAGATGAAAAGCAAACCTGTCTACAGCAGAGAACGTTGTGGTTGCTCCACGGATATAATGGTCATAAGTGTACATCATCATGTCCATATCTTCTCCGTAGTGTCCCGGGTATTCTGTTGTTAACCTTTACATTAAGGAAAAAGAAGATAAAATAATTTACCATCTTACAGAAAAGTCCAGTTGACTGAATGCAACTCAAATAGTAGATTTTTCCTGTTTGTCTGAAAGTTCTTGTTTCTTAATAGCACCAGAAGATGCAGTCTGACCTAGAAGACTGCATTTCTCTTGCACACAGCTAGTTCATGTAGCTATTTGAATAAAGCTCAGTAAGTTTAGTACAGTTAAGAGCAAGTTGGAGTATTATATGTCTATACATCTGCAGCTCTGGAATAAAAGCAGCCTGAACAAGAATGTAAAGCCTGTCTGCTACTGATGTCTTTATTGCAGGGATTTGCTCCTGCTGCTTGTCAGTCTGTTTGGTTTGTTGCTGCAGAGGTCTGTAGATGTTGCCAAGTCAAATAGCTACAAGCATTTATCCATTTATGAATTATATTAAATGAATGTAGCAATTAATCCATTCCTTTTTGTTCTTTTCACTTTCTGCCTAGTTTATAATGCAAAAATATTGGCCTGGACAATATTTGTGCAGTGTATTTTAACTAAGAAACTCAAAGTGCTTCTGCACTTATTAATCAGATTATGCTTACTGCTTCCCTGGGAAATAGGCAAGACAGACTGTTTTACAGACATTTTACAGATAATGAACAGATGCAGGAAGAGGCTGGGACCCTGACCAGTACTTTGTGTCAACATTATGTTAGAGGTCAGGAATGGAAAGCTGGCACTCAGTCTTTCCCCATATTACACAATTTGACGTGGGAGTTGCTAGTGGAGTTGTGTCAGCTTCACTCTGAAGCGGAACAGGGAAGAATCAGGTTCTTGTAAGGGAGATGCTGTCCCTGGTTCAACTCCTGTTGAGACTTAACAGGGTTAAGATGCCTTTACAGAAATCCTGAGAACTGTTTTTCTGACTTAAGTCAGCCCATCAGCAGTACTTGAATGATGCTTGAAGGTGATCCTGGCACATCCCAGAGGAGCACTCATGTGCATGTTTACATTTTGTTAAATCAATGGAGTTTGAGTACAAGCTTAAATATTTTACTTACTAGGAGTATAATTATTGGGACAGTTTTAAGTTTTTAAAATTAGATACTTTGAGGTTATTTGGAACCCAAACCAGTAACTATTGGAATACCCAGAAACTGAAAGTTTACCTGACAACTGAGTGACTCTGGAATATTAGGCTGCTTTCTTCTAGAGCTACTCACTGTAATAAAAAATCCTCTGAAATTGCCAGCACTCTGTATATTTTAGATGTATTTTTGATCACTTCATTTATCCCATTTTTTATGCTGTTTATATCTACTTTGTGAAGCAAATGTGACTTAATTCCAGGTCATTTTCAGCTTTTGAAAATGAAAGAAAAACATAATTCTGTTGGAACATCATTCCTAATAAATCATTACTCCTTGACAGATGGAAAATGGGGCTGAGTGTGAAACTCAAGCATGGCCTTATAAGATCCCTAAGTCGCCACAGTCATCTTCTTTGAACATATCTTGGTTTTGTGCCTCCTGTCCTTTGGCCATGGCAATCATCCAGCAAATCACTAGTTGTAGTACAAGAACACCCATGCCCAAGTGGTTTGGGGAGGCAGAAGATCAGGCCGGGTCACAGCATCTGTTGTCAGAGCTCTGACCAAGAGTCCATGGATTCGCAGAGCCTTCACAGTGCTGTGCTGTTGGTAAGAAATGACCAGCAATATTTCACAGGACATGCAGACAGCTGCTGCAGGCTGGGAGAAATAGAAGGAACCATGTACACTGGCAGTGGTTAGGATGGATAAATAGGTAGAGCCATCAGTATGCTCTGCAAATGGGAAAATTAGAGCCACAGTTTTCAGTTCAGCCCCCATGAAAGTCCAAAATGGGACTACTATGAATTTTAAGGGAACTGGCTCTGACCCAGATAAAGAGAATAAACACAACTATTACAAAAACCTGTTTCTCAGGGCTTCTCACCAGTTAGCTGGTGGTTTTTCCCAGACCAAAGAATATCACATGAATGTGTTCCTGTCAAACCACAGCAAATGTAATTTATCTGTTACTTTGAAGGCTGATGTTATCATTTTTGCTTTCAGGACATGTCCCCTTGTGCTCCCAAATATGCATCTGTTTGTCAGTGTCAGACAGTTTACAGCTCAGATTTGAATACTGTTTTACCTAGACAATCTATGACTTGAATCTCTCATACACTTTTATGGCCCCATAAAAGAACTTCAACCTGAGTAGAAGCCGGTTGTTCGATCTAGCCAACTTGCTGAAAGCCCTCCAGTTTGCAAAGAGATGCTTCTGGAGCCCTGCACTCCATGCCCAGAGCTGTAATGAAGGCTAGAGTATACTCCATAAAGCCTGACCTCTGCTACTGGCTTTTATCCATTTTCTTTACACAGAAATCAAGGCCCTGAGGAGGACTTTTTTTGCATGCCTGAGTCTGCCATCAGTGAAGCCTGGATCTGAATATGGGAACTTGAGAGTGTTTCTGGATCCATAGCCAGAGGCCAAGAGAAACTGGGACTACATCTATGCTATTAAATTAAATAACACCAGAGGATGTTTCTGGGCACTATAACTTGATTGCCTAGATGTGTAAATCGTTAGAGCAATCGCTGGGACAGTTTCAGACCAACTAGCACAGTCTCAGCAGATCCCTCAAAGACACAGTTTGTGAGTTAGCACGTCGGAAGTATCATTCCTAACAGGCAAAATGTGGAGACACTGTTTTGGAGGGTAAGAAAGTTTATTAGTGTGGCTGCTTCTTCTGCTAGAGGAGAGTCCTCATATTTAGTTTACTAATTTGTAGCCTGAGTACCTGATAGCGCATCTTCAAAGATTCCTGGGTCACAGCAGCTTTTTACATGTGGCATGAAGACCAGCTGTGGACCAGGATTTCATTTTGCATTTCCCTCTCAACTTCAGGTTTTGGGCTTTTTTTGGGCTATTATTATGACAAAATACTAAGACATGTGTTTATATATGTTCCACTAAATGTGTTTCATAACATCTGTTTGGCATTCAGCAAGAAAAATGTTCTGTAATCTTGACCAGCACTATGCGCTGAGCAGATGAAACTGTGCAAAACAGAAGGTTAAAAGGCAGCTTTCAGCTCTACGCAGAGACAGAACTGAGAGTCAGTTCTTTGAACGTGCTTCATGAGCCTCTCAGTTGAAAAGCAAATCTGATGACAAGCTCCTGAATTACTGTGAAGGGTCTCACAGACCTCTTGCAGAAGAAGGCAGTGTTATTCTGAAGTGAATGGATGCAGTAGGGAGCCTTCATTTAGCTTCCCTCTCTTTTCTTTCTGCCTGCTGGCACCTCCCCCTCCCTCTCTACTAAGTTCTTCACATTACCATTCAGGCTTAAGGCTCTTCTGCTAAGAAATGTTCAAAAAGCAAATGCATGCAATTACTGAAAGTAAATGATATGGGGAATTGAGCTGCTCTGAAGTTTGTCTTGTTACATAGACAGATGCCTACTGACACTTTTTGTTCTGGAGAGAATAATTATAAATAGTGCTATGACAGCAATGTTCAAGTTCACTTGGATCTGTGTGGTCTGTCTTTCTAATTCAGTTCTCTTTGATGATTACTGTTCTCATTTATGAAACGGTTCTCTTAAGCCCATGAAGGTCATCTGGATTGTGCTGTAACCTTTAGAAGGAAATGCAGTTGGGTGTCCATATAACAGGGCTCTGTGGTGTTACTCAGCCCTTCTCTGCTATCCCCGTTTTTAGAATCCTGGAGATAAGTCACACAAAATGTATTTGTGCTGAGTGATGCTCTAGTGTTTAATGCATAGGGATATTCAGTACTTGGTTTTCTTCTCATGGAGGGGAGAAAGGTCATTTAACTCAGCCATTAAGGGTTTTTTCCAAGTGATCTGCCTGGCACAGGTCACTGGTTCCCTCAGCATTTGTTGTAGCTTGGTATGTAACCTTATTATCAAGTGCTTAACTGAAAATATTGCTTTGCATATCAGCTGTGTATCAATGCTGAACCTCCTACCAGGACCCTACAGACAGGTAATTTATTTACAAGCGTGGTAGTATATGGTTTGTACCTGAGAGGAATCATGACATAAGTGAGAGAGACTTTTTGCCCTAGTTGTTGAGGGTTTACCTGCCCACAGGAGTCTGGACTCCTGGGGAATCCAAGCCCAAGGGCAAGACCCATTTGCAAAGAGCAATCCACAGTGACCTGCAGGAAGCACTTCTGGCATTGACCTCTTAGCAAAGAAAACTGAGCTAGGGGAGCAGTGAGAAGCTTGGGAATTGCCAAGTACTGAGACAGAGTTGCTGCTGTTGTTTGGGGTGATCGAAGTCCTCTAGGACCAAACTCTGGTTCTTGTGGTTCCTTGGAGGGTACGTGAGAGAAAGCCCCAGAACAGAGGCTTGCAAAGCAGGTGTGAGAAGACCTGTGTTACACTGACAGTGAGACCTAGTCACTTAGTAATTTGGTGACAAACGAACTCTGAGAAGGTAAAGAATCTGTGTAGGGGCTAGCAAGGTGCGTTTAGTGGGATTGTTTACTAAGCCGAGGTACGGACATGGGTGTTAAGTTTGAGGAAGTACTGATAGGGGAGAAAATAGTGATGTGAGACCTTTAGCAAGTGGTGGTCTTTTCAATCTGTATGATCTATTTGCAAGAAGTAATACAGAAAACAGGAATTCTGCTTCGTCTTTGCAAATGCACTTCAGGTTGGTGTCAAGTGTATGATGTTTGAACACAAGAGACTTGGAGCACTAATGGCATTGTCAAGAGAGAAGAAAGCAAGTAACTCTGTGTTAAAGACTGGGAAAGAAAAGCTTGTGAGAAGGGGTGTAAGTGGTTTGGTGTGTGTCAGGGAGAGCAGGAAAACCTGATTTAAAAAAGGTCTTTTCATAATGGGGTTTTTAGCTGGTAGCAAGTTGATGTGGGATGGTTTATCTTTTGACTGGTTTGCATCACCCCACCCATCCCCACATTTTTCTAATGTTCTTTACTATAATCCTATAAATCTTGCTCAGGGCAGGAAACATATTGAAAAAAGGCATTAAATGTTTAACAGGATTACCGTTGTTATTATTTTAGTCTGAAAGTAGCAATGTTGTTTATTTTCCATAGTGAAGAGTTACTATGTTAGAGATCAACAGAAAACACAAGAGTTACTGATTTAGCACTGAGAAGAATGTTTTGTGCTAATCTACAGTGATCCCTCGCACTCTTTCAACGATTGACTTCAGAAATAGTTACCATGAGTCGATTTTTTTACTGCTAAGAAGAGTCATACCAGTGGCCTTATTAGTATTGTATAGCCCACCCCTTAGAGAAGTAAATGGGAACTGTGGGTATGCCTTGCCTTCAGATAGATACCAAGCAGACAAAAGAAATTAATATTTTAAAATATCAAAGGCAGTCAGAGGCAGAGCTTATGGTTTCCTGCTCCAGCTGTTGAATATACTTATTCTGTGCTACTAAGTATGTTGTTTCAGAGTGCCTTACACTCTTCACTTCTTGTGCCACTACAGTGCTAACAAGACAAATGGTTCCTCTTTAACCTTCATTTTTCTCTTCCTCTAACAATGCCACAGCCAAAAGAAGGAGCTGTTCCATCTCAGGAGGAAAACATCTTTGACATTAACTTTCTGACCTTTATATTAACTTTCTGACCTTTGAGGATAATGAGGGTCCCCTGAATGGCCTTACCATTTCAGATGTTATTTACAAGTGCTTTAAGAATATGGCTCTCCTAAAGGAGAATTTTGTTCCAAGAGCCATAAGCCTTCATGCTGCATCCAGTGAACATGGGAATTATATGCTTTTTAATCAATTTCAGTTCTTCCTCCAGTAGGGAGACAATGGCCATCCCCTTTTAAAAACATACTATACTGAAAAGCCAACAAAAGTCTTAGTAAACTGTCTACAGAATTCCTGACAATGCTCCCAGTATAGGTCCCAGATTATTGGGCTGTTGGGGAACTAGAGGTGTCCTGGAGCTGCTCTAGAGATGAGCAGTTCTCTCACGTGGCCATGTCACGTGTGTTTCGGGTTTGCATTCAGACTCCAGTCTCTGAGATCGTAGATTCACCTAGACACATCACTGTCCTTCTGTTTCCACTCTGTTATAGTGAAAACCACAAACTCTCACAGGGCTGAGAATCCATGAGGCCAACACAGTAGGACCACAGTTCTTCTTGGAGGCCTACACAAGCTAGTGCAGTACAGATACAAGCAGCAGCAGAGAGCTCAGGCCACCTCATGCCTGTTGCTCCAGAAGGACGTATCTGCAGTAATATTAGCCAGCTTTCCAATGTTAGGCAAATGTGTTTCTCCTAAGATGTCTCTGGAAGATGGTCCTGGAGATTGAACTGTAAGGTTGTATTTGCTGGGATAGAAAAAAAAAAAAATCCATTGTGGGTATTTTTTAATTTTTTTTAAAAAAGAAAAACAGGGAGGGAGGGGAATTGGGTTGCCCAGATGTGCCTGTTTCCACTACATCTATTCTAAGTTCACCCCCTGAATTTATATCTCTGCTGTTGGTAATCTCTGAGAAACCTGCGTAGGATCTCATCAGTTTCAATATGGCTTTGGTGGCAGGTTGAGTGAAGAAAACAAATAAGCTCGTTAAGCCCCATAACTCCTGGAAAATGTAATTGTTGCCTGGACAGTGTCACTGTGACAGAGCAGCCACATCTGCAGACAGGCCTTCTGGCACTTGGACTGCTGGTTGTTTGGAGAGGAGAAACAGTCGTAAACAGTCTGTGCAGACTTGGGGCTGCTCTGTGACATGTGTTTGCTTTTGAGAGTATGGAGTCAAGCTTTCAATTTCCTGGCAAAGAGAAAAATCTGACCTCTAATGGGACAACTTAATGTCTCTGCATCTGCGGTGGATTTGCTTCCTTTATGGTTTGAATTGGCACACAATTTATTTTACTGTGGTAGCATTCCCTAGCCAGGTAAAATAATAGGAGCTTTTCTGTCTCCTGTGAGGAATATTAATTATTTTCAATATGGTAAAGATGTGCAGAATCCATGACAAGACTTGGCATGGTGAGGAAGGAAACAAAGTATTTGTTAAAAAAAACCCAAAACCCAAAACAACAAAAAATGTTAAAAACAGCAAGCATGAACCTACAAGACTGGAAAAGATTAGTATATTTAACTGCAGGGTGGGTTTACTGTACAGGTAAACTGGGAATTAAGGGTGAGAAGACAAGCTGTGAAACAGAACTGCTGGGTGCTAAGAGAAAGGATATAGATGCTACCAAGCAAAGTCCTTAAACATGTATTTGGCTTTAACCTTGTTCTTAAGTTAAGCAAAGCATTTAAGTTTGGGTTTCAGTCAGCATGATGGTATCTTAGTTTAATATTCCAGTAAGTATCAGCAGGACTCAAAAAACACAGGAATGTTTCAGCTGTAAAACCCAGGTCAGATTCTAACAAACCATTTTTCATGGCTCATACATGGGGAAAACCTGTCTCTATTCATTGCAGGGAAGACCAGCTCGCTTCAGGAGGAATGTAGTACTGCAGAAGAGCCAAGGGAAACCATGCATAAGGATCAGCTGTCTCACTGTTTTTATGTTTGCTGGAGAGCCCTGTAGAGAGTCAGCTGGAAGAGGAAGGGATCAAATACAAAAGGTGAAAGGTAATTTAAAACAAAGAGTTTTGTTATTCCTCAGTATTGTCAGTTTTCTTAAAAAATGCATTTCTGCCCATATTTGGTTTCATAATGAAGGATTCATTGCACATTAAAATTCAAGGCTGCTGAGAAATTCTGCAACATGAATTGTGTTTGAATATAGATTTTCCCGTGTTTTACACATGATCCAAGCAAAGTCCTTAAACCATAAACCATAAAAAAATGACTGTGAGGCACCACAGTCATTACATATCTTCTTGGTATTACTTTTCCACATAGTCATATACTAATAGATACCTTGGCACAAAATTAAGTAAGAAACAGGAGTCGGTGGCATGTTAATAGCCACTTCTCCACAGATAGTTTGTTGACAGCTAGTTTCTGGAAAGAATAAATATCATTATAGTTTGGGGCAAAAACTGTAATAAGTAATGATACTGTATACACAGACAGATTTTTATTGTGTCTTACATGCATATACCTTTAGAGGTCCTACCCTTGGTAGCTCAGAACTACTTTGCAGATTGTTTGGAAAACACAGTCTCTCTGTCAAATACATCTTAAACAGAGTGCAAGGTACAAACCAGGAGTGTGATGTGTGAGCAAGGTTTTGTGACAATAACTTGGAAATGCCGATGAAAGTTAAGTTGTGAGTGAGATCTCCTGGGCTTAAGCTGTAAGAAGTTTAGCAGCTGTGTGCTGATGTTTAACAATTCAGACAAGTTGCATCTGTAGTAGTAAAAGTAGGTCCAAGGCATGAGATTTCATGCTACCACATTGCAGTACATGTTGTTTATATCTTAGCATGACAACCAGCACTCTCCCAGACAGTGTCTAGGCAGGGTAAAGGGAATAAAACAGAAGAGAAACTGTTCCCAGCAGACAATATGCAGGAGACCACTGTTTGGGAAAAGGGAGAGAGTTTAGCTGCATGGCGAGGGCCTCGCAGCAGAAGAGTGGGTCCTCCTATTGGGGTATCACAGGTTAACTCTGGTGGAAAGGGACCTCAAGAGGTCACTGGCACAGCCTCCTGCTCAAAGCAGGGTAAGCTATGAGGTCAGACCAGCCTGCTCAGGGCTTTATTCAGTTGAGTCTTGAACAACTCCAAGGATGGAGCTTGCATGGCCTCACCAAGCAACCTGCTCTACTGCCTCACTGTCCTCATAGCAGAAAAGCTTTTCTTTATAACCCTCTGAACAGCAGTCCTGCCTTCACCCAAACTTGGTGAGAGCTTGTTCTGTTGCCTCCTTGAAATCATTGATAGGACAGGTCCCATTAGCTACAGTGCTCTGCTCATAATGGGCACCCAGGGAGAGTATCGCCCTTTAACCACCACCCTCTGAGTCTGTTAAACCACCAGTTTTTTACCCTAGTGATCTGTCCATCCAGACCATAACATCCTAATTTGGATAACCATGTGTAGAAAGAGCTTGTACCTACCTTGCTAACTCCAGAAGCAGAATGAGAACTTGAAAGAAACTGGAAGAAATACATTGTAAGGAGGCACTTCAAAGAGTAAGGTCAGACAAGGCTCTTAATTGAAGAAACTGTATGAGGGACTGTCCAGGGTGAGAGTGGATATGGGGGTGTCAAGATGGGCCAGTAGCTTGAACAGAACAAACTGGGCTCCACATGGAGTGACTGAGCCTGGTCATACAGGGTACAAACTGGTTTTATAATGAAGCCATAATCACAAGCTATGCATCAGAAGCTTTCCACAGGCCAGGTGACAGGTCTTCCTCTTCTTCACCTCCCAGAATAACATGAGCACATGGGATTTCTACCTGCTTACAGGGAGAAATGCTTCACCTCCCTTGAAATGCTGCCTTTTCGGCATGGGAGGACAGTAGCAACTGAACTGCATAAGGCTTTCTTTTCCAAGTGTGAAAAATGGAGTGTTGTCACTATTGGAAATAGAAGGGCAGGATAGGAGTCCTTGTGCAGCTGGGATGGAAATGCAAGACATCAGTAACCCCAAACATTTACATTAGGATTTGCATTACTTCGAATGACAATTTGCAAGGCAGAGACAAAGCTGTTCCCAGTTGTCAAGACGGTGTCTGAGGAAAGCAGAACTGTCAACAACAAAAGAGGTCAGAGCAGATTTCTGTGATCTCTCTGAAAATACAAGCAATGTTAGAGGAGTAAGAGAGATTGGAAGAACCGCTTAAAAGTTTAGAGTGAGTTTCCCTCAGAGGGAAGAGCCTGGGCAGGTATGTAAATAAACCCCCAGGCAGAGAACATTTGTAGGCAGCGTAGGCTGAAAAGGGGGCAGAAGAATGTTCAAAGACATCCTTACAGAGTTCTTGTCATTTAAAATGTTTTAAAATGATAATAAAAACCCGTGTCTTTTCCTTCTGTCTGCAAGGAGACTGAAGGATGCAAAGCAAGGCACTGCTGTTGTGTTTGGCCAGTAGCCAGCCAGACAAGTAAGACCAAAGGGCATGTAACAGTTTGTGCGCGTCTCAATGGGAAGTTTACTTCAAAGCTGAGCTCTGGAAACAGAGATCCAAGCACAGATTTCCCCCCCTTCCCTCCCCTTTTCTTCTTTTTCTCTTTAAAGTGCAGGCAAGTTATTCTTTGTGTCAGTGAGAATAGTTGGATTAATAACCCTGGAGCATAAAATTATGAGTTCTGTTGCACAGAATGGGCAGGAGCAATATAAGCTTTCTCTACACAGTGTGCTACTGTGCTTCTGTCTCAATTTATACAATGCACAACCTGGGGACACAGGGAGGCTTGGGATGTGTAGCTCATTTTTCTCTAGCCTCTGTGAGGTTGCCAGCACCAGTTGTGAGGTCAGGCCACTTTTTTTTTTTAGATTTGGACTATGCTTAGTAGCTCATTTTGACTTTAGTCTTCAAACAGTGAGAGGAAGCAAGTTGCATGCTCTAAAAGCCCCCAAATCCCGAGTTGTCAGCAAGAGGATATTTTTTCTGAGGTAACTGGCAGCAAGTTCCCTCCTGTTAAGTTACTGTGGCACAATTGCGTGGCGCAGAGATGCTCCTGCTCCTATAAATGTGCTGGATTTATAGTGGGAGCTATTTCACCACCTTTGAAATGTTGTTCCACTTAGGAGACTTCTGTCACGGTTTCCAGCGTAGCTAGGCTGCTGCTGGCACCCAGACCTGTTCATTTAGGGTTAGCTCCTGCGTTGCGCTGTTCCGCGTAACTGTGCTCCCCTCCTCTTCCCTTAGCCATGGATCCTCAAGAATCCTGTTACCAGACTGGAAATAACTTGCTTAGCCCCATAAAACACAGCTAACTTTTTTTCAGACAAGGTTTTTGACAGGACAGGTGGCCAAAGGCATTTGTAGGCACTGCTGGGGAAAAGAGGTTAACAGGTTTGGTTTCTGCTTGAACTCACCAGCACGAATACGGGCATCTCCGGCTGTAGCGGCAGCAGTAAAATTGCCATTCACGATCAAGCACAGATGGAAAATACTGACTCTGGAAACCAGCCACCAGCCCATTGTTTGAGCAAGTTTGATACCTAAGAAAGGGGAGAAAGAAGAAAACACATAAGGAAAACATGATATTAGATTGCCCGATCTTTTCAAGCATTTCTGGAAATGGCATTAAAGTTTTGATTGAGGGTGGGAGCTAAAGGTTTGGCTTTGTTACTGAGAATACACTTGCTGTGTATTGGGTAACCATTTTGTATAAAAAAGCAGCAGTAGTTAACTAGTGATGTCTTAACATTTATGTTGCACTTAAAACTAAACTGTTTTAAAGTATTTAATCATTCCAGTATGCTACTCAGGCAAGAAGATTGTTCTAGTGTCAACCTACTCAACTGTTTATAAATCATGAGACTGACTTGAAAATATCTTTGTCTTTGTTGGTAGTTGAGCATTTGGGGTTCACTAGAGTAATTTTTTCAACTGCTTCTTTACAAAAAAGAAGCCTTTGAAACTCTTTTATAAGAGAAGTTCAGCAATTTCTTTAATTTTATTGTTTCTCAGTTACCTGTCTCCAGGAGAAGGCACTCTTAATTCAAAACATAGTAGGCTGGTGATGAAATAATGATTTGATAACAATCACATGAGGAAAACTGAGACTTAGCACCCTCCTAGCCTCATTGTTTCCCTATTGGAGAAAATTACAGGAATTTGGTTTCTTCCATTCTTCCATTTCCTTTTCTTTCTTTTTCTTTCATCAAGGAAAACTGGCACTCTCGAGCTGTAGCAAACCTTCCTTGCAATACCATAAAATCAAATACATTGGTATATCCAAAAGACACTTTAAGAAGTAACTTTATAATTAACAAATACAAAAAAATTCCCCTAGTTTCATTCAATGACTTCATAGTTTATTTTCATGAGCCTGAGGTTCCCAGGAGGAAAAATGCATAGTCTAGCAGAGTTTGGTGTTTGGAAAGTCATTCACTTGTGCATACAGGTGTTAGTGCTCACAAAGCATCAGGCTCAGGTGTTTGCATGTAAAAGTTTAAAAACTGATCAGTTTTGACCAGTGCAGCATTGAATTCCCCTGCCTAACTTTCAGGTTCCTCCTTTGAAGCAGGGCTCTTTCCATATGTACCTTCCACTGTGTTCTGTTGTTCAGACAAGATTATTTACATTTGTTTGTATCCCTGCAATTCCCACGTTGCTGAGGCCACACGTACTTGCTGTGCTTTGTGAGACTCTTCCGAGGACCTCCAGAGTTAAGTTGCTATGGTATCACGCCAAGT
>NW_010322999.1:29939-72651 GCF_000700745.2 Antrostomus carolinensis | reverse complement strand
ACTTTGATAGGAAGTTGCTCTGTTTTTTGGCACATAGGCCATGGGAACATATGGCTAAGACTGTGTAAACATATTGGATAGCTGCAGATGATTGGTGTTATCCTGATGGAAGAAAGGTTGATACACAGAAATACAGGGAATGGTTGTACCTGTTGCAAGATGAGCCCTTTTCTGCATCAACTTGTGTGAAGTAGAATCAAGCCTGTGTCTCTTCATCTTCTTCTGCCTCTCCCCATTCCCAGTTACATGCATTTCCACTGCTTAAGTCCTTGTGCCCCTGGCAGATTTTCTATCTATTTTTCCTAGGTGCAATAATGGGGGCATTTAGTTCCTCACTTCCCTTTGCACCTCCTCTTCAAGGCTTGGCATTTCCCTGCAATTTCCTATCCTCACAGGAATGAGCATCTGATATTCCTGCTCATACTTGTCTTTTTGGGAGGTTCTTCCTTCTCCTTTTCTCTCCCCACCTGCTCACATTCAGTCTGGGAAGTTCTGCCCTCTTTCCTGATCTCTTTCTCCTACAACGGTGTTTATTTTCATGACACCCCTACTAATATACTCCAGCTTTGATGGAAAGATTAATCTTGAGACAGACATCATGGACAGACCCTTCTCTCTGTAGTGGATTGAAAAAAATCTAGAAATCATAACACTCTCTTTTTTATGTGCATACATGCATATTTGGGCACCGAACTTTAGGAATGTTTGTTTATTTTTGATCCTGGTTCTCTCTTCTCATGAAAAGTTTGTTTTAACAAAAAAATGTTTGGAGTTGCCTTAAAAATTTATTTGATGGAGAATATAACTAGACATAAGTCATGTCTTATAATTAAATTGCCATTTCATTTTTAAGACATCCAAAGTAAAATTTGAAATACATTTTTAAGCTCATGTTCACTTCTCCCTCTCTACTTATGTCTCGTACACACAAAGTCCTTCAATCTGTTATTCAAGCTCAATATTGGGTTTAGCAGAAGAAAGATAGTAGTGACATTGAAGTACCTTTCTTTAGCTTTGAGATAACACGAGATTTTTTCCCCTGATCTTTCTAATTTACAAGTCAAATCCATATATTCCTACAAAAATGAAGAGGTTCTCTCAGAAATTGGGGAGCTTATTTGTGAAGCTCATATAATATCTTTCCTTCTGTTTCCTTTTTCCACTAGTGGAAAGTAATTCTTCAAGGGAAGTAAACAACCCCTCCACACACACCTTGTGAGTCAGATGCTCTATGCACTAATCTGAAAACAACACCTAATATGTCAGGATTTCTCCCTTCTCTATTGAATTCACTACTCCTGTCACAGCAAATCCTGCAAACCAGTATGGTGAATAAAAACTTTGATTTATGGCCAAGTGAAAAAAAAAGAAAAGCCTTTTTCACTAGACCCACTCTGTAGCACTTTTGTTATAGAGGATAATTCAGTGTTCAGAATGAATGTCACTGGGTTCTCCTCGCTCATGAAATCCTGACATTGGTAAGAAGAGAGGAAGATACCTCTTAGGTGAATGCAGAAAAGCATGAGAAACCAGCTGGGACTGTGTGGGATTAAACTTGGCAATGGATAGGTTGTTTTGTTTTTCTAGTTGGCTCAAGTTGCAATGCATGAAGAGTTGCCTTTTGGATCTGGCACTGGGGAGAGAGGAGGTGAGCTGGCTGGTAGATGGAGGAGTGGGAAGATTGGTGGTTGTGAGGGTCCGGTGCTGTTGAATGGGAAGTTGCCCTTCCCTTCCCTTTTTACCTCTGGTGAAAATGCCTGCAGTGTTCCATAGAAAGCGAGTAAACTACACAGCCTGATTTTGGATGGAGTTTTGTGTGGTAACAGGGCTATGCTAGCTGAGACTCTCTGTGTCCTGCTGCAGTTGCTGTGGAAAGCCTCTCCTTTGCTGAACCTTCTTCTGATCTGGTTAATGAGGGTTGTACAGCTGAGTTCTGTCATGGCAAGCAACCAGAGTGTGAATCCATGTCATGGGTTTAGTTCAGGCCAGGACTGCTTTCCTCGTTCACCAATGAGCATTTATCTATGAGGCCAAACTAGAGCTGGTTTGAAACAAACCCACTGAAAATGCATATGTGGATTTTGGGTCCGTGCACAATCTGTTTCACTCTACTGATCCACTTAAATTGTGCCATATTATTTGCAAACATTGTTGTTTTCTCAGTGACCAAGTGTCTACCTCATTGACTCAACAGTTGCCTGCCAGACTGAAGAAAAATATCGCTTGCGGCATTGCTTGCTGCATTGTTTTGAGCAATGGCACCAACTGTGGTGACACTTCATAATTATTCCTGCATCTTATTTTTGCTCTTTGCTAGACAGTCCCAGAGCATTGTGCCTCATCTTATGCTGGGGCAGTGTTGTAAACCTGTCTCTGAGGCATCAGGTGTCCCTCAGATGCATCAGGAATTAGCCTGAGCAGTGTGTTATCCTGAGTGTGACAACCCAAAGAGGAAGTCTGTTCACTGCAAATCTTTATTGGGAAGCCCAAGTCAAGATGCAGTAAGTGGTGCTGTTAAAGCCTGCATTGAGCTCCTGCCACGCTGACCAGGCAGCACTCCCTGAAGCTCTCTGGATACGTGCAGAGTCTGACACACAGCTCACTAGTCACTGGGTCATGCTGCATTAAGGGCAATTTGTTCCTTATAACGGGCTAACCTGAGAGTGTCATTCTAGGTACTTCAGAAATTCCTGTTGTTTTGCTGTAGAGCAGATGGCTCCTGTAAAACTTGAATCATTATTACTTTAAAGCTGTCTTTCTAGAGCCTGTCACAGCAGAATGGATCTGTATATTATGGAGATGTGTCAGACATGGCAAACTGACCCAATAAAACTAATGCTGCCTGCTTTCATCTGCAGTCCTCCTCGGAGTGCATGGGGAGAGAGGTGGCCTAACCTCTCGCAGGCGGTAAGACCGAGGTTAAGAGTGCAGGAGGCGTTTTTTGATGAGACATTAGATACGCTGTTTTCCTGGAGTGTTGTTCCAACAAAACCTGTTATTTTCAATATCCAAAACTTATTTCCTTTTGGTGCAGGTGTGGAGGGGAGGCCCTATCCTGCTCTCCTTAGTTATTTCTGTAGAGTGTCCTGCTCTGTGTAGTTTGGTTAGTCACATGAGGGAAGCTAATTTAACAGTCAGTCTGTTACAGTGCGTGGGGAGAGATAAGTGGCTGAGGGCAGGCTCAGGACACTTGAAGCACTGGCAGTCAGACAAAGGGAACAACTTCTCCGTGTTTGATTAGGCTGTGCCAGTCTCCAATGGCCACTTCTATGAGGAGTCTCCACTATCTGTTGTAGGATGGCGAGATGTGTTGTCCTGACTTCCACATACCACAGGTAACCTCACTGTCACCTTCAGCTATCTTTTTCTTTCATTTAGGGGTCAGTGATGACTTACTTTCTCCTCCCTGCCCAAAGGGAAGGCTGCCCTAATCACCACATTGATTTCTTCCTTCCTCATCACCATGCTGTTGAGACCTCCCAATCTGCAGGAACACCCCTCTTCTCCTCAGATGCTCCCACTGGACTCAGTCCATTGCAGCTGTGCTAAGAGCTTGTAGCACTATTCCTTTAACATAAACCTAGGGCTTTGAAGAAAATTAACTTGTTTGCCTGCATAGCACAAATGGGAACATTTTGAAAGGGCAGCTTGATTATTGGGTTTGGGTAATACAGCCTCAGATTTGAGACTTGGGATTGGTCCGAGATTGAGAACAAAAACACTTCCTTGCAGATGTACCAGGGTGTGCTGCCAGCGCCTGAACAGGAGGCTGCTGCAGACGTTTCCTTTGCTCGTGAATCGGTCTTGTGCTCAGTTTGTGGGAAACAGGGTTGTGTGCCTACTTGAAGGATCTGTGTGTGACTGTTTGTGCATTTAGAGAGAAGGCAAAGGAGAGTGAGAATGGGAATGAGGAGGGAGAATCTAGATATCTGTTTTTTCCAAGTCCTATCCAAACACTTTCTCAGAAGTCTAAACAAGGAAAAGAAGCAATAAACATGTATTAAATACCACTTGGCTGGAAATGTTTCTGCTGTCTCTCTTCTGGGTAACTAGGAGTATATTGGGGATGTGGCATGGTTCCATCTGTGTTATGTGGTATAAAACAAACATTTTCTCCTGGAAGGAAGAATTGCTTCTCTTTCACTCGCAAGCTTTTTTTCATTTGTTTGTTTGATCCCTGTGCTTTGGTACTTTCAGGCAAGAAAAACAGTTTTTCTGAAGTACCTTGTTCAAAGACTGGTCTGTAGATACAACTCTCCTAGTATTCTGTGAAGCAGTAAAGAACAGTCTCACCTGCAACTACTCAGACCTTACCTTTTTTTAGGTGGTGAAATATTTACCCAAGGTCAAACTCTTTCCAGTACAAATGGAGCTAAAAATGTAAGCTTTGTTTTGTCTGAAAAAGCAGGATTCCTTGACATGTTTCAGCATACAAGTAATTGGAAGGCGTGTGTAGAATCAGGGGATGTCCTGAAGACTTATCCCTGCTCTAGACCTGAGTATTTCCAAATCACCCAGGAACAAGTTCTGCTCCCAGTGTCAAATGGCATCTTGGTTAGCAGGTAGCCTTTGCAGAGGCAGTAGAGCCAGGAGTAAAGTGTTGGGACAGGTTGAACAAAGCCTTTGTAAACTTACTTAACTTTAAATACACAGAGAGATTAATGAAGCTGATAAGACATCACTGATCATCTTATCCAATCTCTTGCCAAAATTTTCTCTATGAGTTTTATGACATGTTTGCAGGTTCCTTATGTCCATTCAGCAAAACATAAAAGAACATACTCTTCAGAAAGGCTCGCACACGTGTGCTTAATTTCAGGGATCCGTTTACTAAGCAAAGCACTTACAGTTAGCTGGATTCTGAAATGCCAGTAGGTAATTCTAGGCAACTGTCTAGATTGGTCTTCATGATTGGTCTTCATGAGTCTGCTTCTAGAGAGACATGGGGTGCCCCGGAGGGCAGTTTTTAGAGTACCTGTTCCTCTCCATTGACACTGGAAGGGGGCAGGGGTCATACATTAGGCATCATGACTAGATGCCTGATGTGGATCTGTGTCGTTGCCCACTTTCTGATGAAATTTTTTTTCATATCTATAAGATGCAAAGTCTTAGGGGTTTAATCCTAGAAGTCCACATAATACTTAGTATTATTGTAGGAAGCAAACTTAGCTAAACCAGCTCTGCCAAGTGGTTCCCTGCTGCCCTCTAGTCCCCCCAACTCTCCCATCCCTACATCCCACATTGATTTCTGCCATTTCCTCCCGCAGTGCTAACAGCCAAAGAAAATAGTGAGTTGGAGACTCTTTAATCTCTCTGGTTTGTATTTCCATTTCATTTTAACTCTAAAGTTTTTCTTGGTTTGTTGTCTTTTCTAAAGAAACCTCTCTTGGGTTTGTCTGTGTTGTGCAGCTGCACAACAGTCAGGACTGGTGATTTGTGAAATGCATAGACATTGTTTGTCAGAGGTCATTTTTTGGTGTTTCTGCCAGACTAGAGTTTCTGGGACATGGCTGAGAAGCTAAAGGGAATTCAGAGGAGAGCTGTACATATGATGAGCTCTTGCTTAGGAGTGTTGGAATATAAAACTTCCAAATGAGAACTAGAACAGAGATGTGTTGAGCCTGAAAGAAAAAGCGTGGGTGAAGGTGCATGGGTGAGAGAAAGACATAGCTGCAACCTATTAATAAGTTAAAGAGATCTCACGAAGGATGCAATGTGCTTGTTCTCATTACTCAGTGAAGGCATTACAAGGAATAAAAAACTTTAATTACAGCAGAGGAAATGTAGCATAATTTTAGAAAAAAATTGTCAGCTTTGTAGTTATTGGTGATATAAGCCATTGAATCTCCCTGGGTGTGCAGGGTGAGACAAAATACCCTGTGAGGCAGAGCTGAAGAAGGAATATTACTGTCTGTCCTAGCAGGATGGGGAATGGACTAGCGAGTCCAGTAGAGTGCTGTGTCAACTGACATGAGGATGATGTATTGCTCACCAACAGATTGGTTCGTTGGGAGATCAGCAGGGAAACAGAGGTGGCCAAGCAGGAGCTAACAGTACAAGACTGTGACTCATATTTGTGGTCTTGCTTGATTACTGAGTGAATCTCTTCAGAATTAGGGGTGGCTCAGAATACTACTGAGCTGGGCATGGAATAGAGAGAGAAAAGAGAGGCAGCTATGAGAAGTAAGGCTGCCAAGAGAGAAGATGTGGGATTGTCAAAGGCCCCACAGACTGCATCTGTGCTGTCACAGTAATTTGAGGTTGAGTTTGCACTCAGACACTACAGGCTGTCTGCCTGCTGGCCCACGCTTTCATTCCAGTCTGGGATGAGCCTGCTGGGTTCTTGGGCAGTAGCATCTGGGCACAGCAAGGGTGTGCTGGCTTGCAGCAAGCCTCTCTCCCTCCATGAAGCACTGTAGATGCAACCAGCTCAGCTCTGGGTGCAGAAAACCACAGAATACAACCAGGTGCAGCTAGCCAAGATGTATGGAAGCAGCCCAGGTAATTTGGAGCACAAATTCACCTGTGCAAAAGGATGTGTTCCTTCCCTAATCACTTTTGTGTATCTCCCTCTCCCCCAAAAACAGAAGGAATAAAGGAGGAGATCTATGCGGAGAAGACAGACAGATGTAAGGATGTTGGACTGGAAAGGTGAGCTAGGGAAGAAATAACTAAAATAACTCCAAAAGCTGCGAAAGAGAGTGAAACAGAGTTAAACACATTAAAGAGGGATTGGACAGTAAAAACATTTGGAGAAAAGATAGGGTTGGAAATAGGAAAAAATGAAGGGAAGAAAGAAGAAAAAGTGTAAAGATTTTTTGAAGAGGTGAAGGAGAAGAGGTGAGTCAGATAATGCACAGTGGATGTGGATATGCCAGGCATACGGAGCATGGTGGTGAATGTGGCCCGTGGTTAGACAGCAGAAGAAAATGCTCTGTACAGACTTACACTGTATCCTGTTTGTGAGAAGTGAACTTGAGCAATTGCTGCCAGGGATTTTTAGACATAGAAGAATAAATTTATTTTGAGCAATAGAAAGGTCTAATTAAAAATTACTGTGCAATAAGTAGAAATTGCATCAATGTATAAAAAATGAAGAAGTCATCCAGTATTATCACGGTGTCACTACCTGTTTTGCAAACCTCCCCCTTTCTTTTCAGTTCTTATTAAAAAATTAAATATAGGGTCAATCATTTTTTTTCCTTAGCAATTGCATCAGCCATAGGAATGTGTCACGTGGTAAATGAAAGAGTATGCATAATTCAGAACAAAATTTTGAATCATTTGCAAAGCAGAAGCTTCACGTTTCATTGTTAACCTGTTCCCATATGATGTGAAATCTACAAAAATCACATTGCAGTTTCTGGAGCAAAACCATTTAATGTATTTGAAAATATTCTTGCTTCATTTCATTCTATCCAAATAATATTTCAAACTCAGTTTTCCAGAACTGTGTTTCACATTTCATGAAAAAATCAGAAGATAATTAAATACTGGGTATGTGCTGTCTAAACATGAAACATATTTACAGAAATTTTTGTGGCTAGCAAATATGATCACCTTTGCCTCTAAGGTTGATGGAAAGTGTAACATTTAGTTAACTAAAACTTACTGTATTGGGGATTAACATGATCTACTGCTATCATTACCATGCATATATATATGTCACCATCGTTGCTGTTTAGTGTTGATTTTTGCCTCCTGTAATACCAGCATGACTAGAAAACAGCCTTTGACTGGGCCTAAGCCAAAAAGCTCAGCAACAAAAACACAAAAAGAAAAGCTAGTGCAGTATAGAGAAGATTTTTTTTTTTCTAGTGATAAGAGCAGGAGGTTGGAGTGAGGAGTTTTACAGTTTGTTCCCCAGTTCGATCACTGATTCAGTGTTTGGCCTTTCAAGAGGATCTTTATCCTCTCCTCACTGAAGGTCCGTGCCTCATTTTCCTCATTTGTGAAACAACAGTAGCAAGACTGAACCACTTTGCTGCTGAGGTTGTGAGTGACCAAACCACACAGCATTTCTAAAGCACACTGAGACCCTCCAGCAAGAGGTTGCTATAGAGAAGGCACATGTGATGCTGATCACCTCACATGCATGAGTCATGATTAATGAGTCTTGGGGAGTTGTCCAGGGCAGTGAAGCCGCTGGTTATGATGGCATTAATAGGCGTTTGCATTGCTCTGACTGCAGTATTAGCACCCGCATTCCAGAGGGAGTATCAGGGCTGTGCCCTCCAGGGATGGTTGGGGGTATCCTACCATTCAGTTCCCGCCCTGTTGATCTCTTCCCACCAGCACTCTGTCGGCTCACCCAGGCTCTGGGCTGCTGGCATGCAGGCGTAGTTCCACAGTCTGTCGGCGCCTTCCTTCTTGCTGAAAACACTCCTGACGGCCACGATCACCTGCCCGTGCGGGCACTGGAAGTTGAAGCCCTGGCGGTACACATTGACCCATTCATCATTGTCTCCATAGTTATAGGGGCCATAGGAATAGTCACCGTACTGGCCCCATGCCACGGTCACCAGAGGCAGGAATACGCAGAGAAGGACGAGGTCCATCCTGAGGATGTTCCTGGCTTAGAAATGCCCCACTGGTTTGTTTGGCTGGCCCTTTTATATCGCCTCTAACATTTGGCTTCCAGATGTTATGCTTCCAGATCCAAGTGCAATGTGTCATTGCTTAGCAAACCTTCACAGACACGTCCAATTACTTTTAAGGTGGAATTCTGCAAGTACACTAAGTCTGAAGGCCTTAAGAACAGGGTCTTCTCACCACCACAAACCATCTGTGATCCCTTGCTGCAGAGCTACTGTATACAGCAAGATACACATTGTAGTACAACTGTCACAGACATCCCACTTCTATTCTCAACACAGCAGTCAAGTTTGAAAACTACTTTATCTGAAATTAAAGCTCTATTTGAAGTTGCCATTTTCCATCACTGGTAACATGCAACAACATGTGACCATGTGTGTGTTTACCCACCCTCTTTTCCCTAAATGTGTGTGATGTGATTCTGCCAGTTCCTAGAAAGAGAATTGGGCAAGATGTGGGGAATTTGCTGCTCCTGTTGTAAAAAATCCTTTGGCCATTTTGGTTTGGTTTGGTTGGAGGGGAGGTGGAGCCCAAATGACTGAGACTCGGGCTTGGCATGGAAACAGCCCCCCCTGAGAAGTAGGGCATCAGCTTCTTCGGTGCAGAACTGATTTTGTTATGGTTGTGTGAGAGCACTGTAAAACTGTGGACTCAACAGAGGTTTTAGTGTGAGGATAAAGCACATAAGCAAGTTCCAATAAAATAAGCTTCGTATGTCGCCATAGCCTATTGAAATCTTTGAGCAAGGCCCTTTAAGCTATGTTGCATTTATCGTGAGCTAGAAACATGGGGCTACTGCTGAGGAACTGCTGTGCTGCAAATTCAAAACCTGGCTTGCTACTTGGAAATGTGTTTATATGCCACATCCTCAGATAATTTCTTTATAAGGAAAGCACCCTCTTCAGGAGAGTGGAATGATGTGCTTTACTTAACTGTGTACTTGACCTGTAGAAAACTTGGGACTTGAGCATGTTTTAATAAGTAAGACTGTCCAAAGTCAATGTAACATAGTCTAGATATGTGTATGTTGCCTTTGCTGTGTTACTTGTGTGAACTTTGGAATGGCTCCAGATTCAGATCCTGTCTCTTCCAGTGAAATCACTGCTACAGGTCCAGAGACTTTCTTGCTGGAAGTTTCTCCTCCACTCTTTTCACTACCCCTCTTCCCCATTTAGGCCATGCACCAAAAAAAAAAACCCCAAAACACAGAAAAACACAGATGAGCTTTTATTCTGTTGCTGATATTATCAGAAAGAAGATCTATGATGGATAACAGTGGACTTACTCTTCTCCAGGGATCTCCAAACCTATCATGCCTGGTCATTGCTTTGCAGGAGCGTAAGCATCCCAGGAGACAGGTGCCTTTAACCAGCTCCAGGGCTCAAAAGCTGCCTTCAGCCTCATCAACCAGGTGCTGTTGTGCCTTTAGTTAATGGCATTTTTTGTAGCAGAACCTTGTTTGACAGAACTGTAGCTGAGGGTTGAGCCCTTTGGCAGGAGCACAGTGCAGCGGTATCCCAGTTGTCCATGCAGATCCACATGAACCTGGCAGCTGAGAGCTGCTGATCTAGCTCAATGCCTCACCTCCAGCTTTAGCAGTCCCAGATGCCTGGGCAAGGGAGCTACAGAGACAGCTCAGAACAGCCCTTTCCTTGGAGCTGCCCTCCTCTAGATCTTAGCTAACAGTAGGGGACACAGGCAGCCAAAGTCTAAAGAGAGAGGAAATTTAAGGTTAAAACCCCCATATTTATCTAGTGGGCACCAGAGTACAGACTTGAACTACATGATCTCACATGAGTTTTTCAGCTAACTCAGTAGTGTATGTTTTTCCTCTCTTACTTCCTTAGACACGTAGTCAACATCTGGGAGCACTGCACACTGCTGTATATGCCCGAGAGGCATGCTGGAAGATGTTTTAGCAGGAAGCACCACATTATCATATATATGTGATCCTCACCTCATATAACCTTTTATAAGCACCATTCCGTGGAAGTCCTCACATAACCTACACAAAATCAGGGGCAAGAGGGGAGGAGAAGGGGGAGGAGGGCTCTGTGGAGACTAGGGCACAGTCTTCCTTTGCCTACCTTTGACACACATGTGAAGCTTCGAGGTGTCTGTTGTCACTTCCTACATAGTCTACCCTGCCTGATCCCAGTTAGTGGTCAGGGTGGCACTTCAAGTGGTTTGGCTGGGGGAAAAAGCTATGCAGGGAAGATAGTGAACATGAGGGATGTGGAACTACAACTCCCTGTAGCAGCTGTAGCAGTGCAGACATGTCCTAACCAGGGACTGCCTGAAAATCTACAGTTCTGTGTTTCTGGATCCAGTACTTTCTGGGAACATTTAATATTAAATTTGATGTTTCATTCTGATATTGAATAAAAACAGAAGAGAGCAGAATTTCTTACAGGAGGGACATGATGGTTTTTAGTCATCTTGGAGAAGGGTAGTATTTGTGAGTGGGAGGAACTGTGATTTGAAAATTCCTGTAGAGGTTAAAAAAAAAGAGACTAGTGTATATATATGAGGTTTTTTTCTGAGTGAATGCTCATTCAGCTCTGCAGTTCACAGCTGCTTGGTTCACGGAGCAACACTGAGGCTACAGGCGACTTGTTTCACTAACATTTCACACCATTGCTCCAACCCAGATAATTCCACTGCTGTTGCCAGTGCTGAGAGTTGCAATTTTAGCTGTGTTTCTATTGACTCACAATGAGGTATGTTAACCACTATGCCTTATTCTGTTCTGGCCAGTGAATCAAACATGGCAATTAAAAAGCTATTGCCTAGAAGAGCTGCAAACTAGTCTGCGGCTTGGTGACTTTGGTTGGCTTCAGCTAGAGTTTGCATTAGGAGAAAACTCAGTGATATTTAAAAATCAGTCTCTTTCTGAAATTACTTACCCTTTAACTGGACTTTAAAAATGTCAGCTGCATGCCTTGCACACCCAGTCTTTGGAAAAGCAGAAACTGTTAATGAAGCAGTGAATATAAGGTGCTGGGGTCAACCTTTCAATATCAGTTCCTTGCTATGGGATCTGTTACATTGACAGGTAATTTTATTCCCTATCAGTTTTTAGAAATGCTTCATTTAATCCACACAAACAAGTTTTTAATTTCTGTCTTACCCAATGATGGCAGATGAAAGTGATTATTCTCAATACTCACCCTCCTTGGACTAAAGGCCTTAGGAGAGGTGTCCCTTCTAACCTGAATTATTCTGTGTTTCTCTCCTGCTGCAGATCCTAGATGCAGCATTACTTAGTGCTGAAGGCATTATTAGTGCTTTGGAGCCATGAGGAGAAATGCTGCAGTATTTTCTTACCATGCCATGTTACAGCCATGAAATGCAGAGAGATTGCAGTGCTTTGAGCTGAAATCATAGGTGCAGTAGTGCTATTCAAATTAATAACAGTAGCCAGCTTAATGGGTTTTATTTTAGCACCCCAAGTTCTATACTAAAATAGGGGAAAGAACAGAAAAAACCCAACAAAAACCCAAAACCCAGAAAATCTTTATTTATTTTTTGGCAAACACAGAGACACTAGAGCTGCAATGAGAATAGCAAGGGTTCAGACTTGGTCAGTGATAGGTACAACTACACCTGGGTCTACAAAACTGGGTTGCATGAAAGTAGTGTCATCTGGTTTTATTGGAGTAGATGTGCTGCTGAAGTTCCTGCTTCTGTGAAGGTCTGACTCATAGGCAACCAGTTTTTTGCCCCCCTAAGAGAGCAGAAGGAGCATCTAAGAGTGTTATCTCACAGCACTTCATCCTTTAGATGCACAAGAGTAATTCCATCCCATATTACTCAGTACTATAGCCAGAAATGAAGCTTTGCATTTAATGCTGGTGAAGGAGGCTGAGTGTGTATCCCCTGAGCCCTGAAGTCCTCTGTACACGAAACAGGTATGGCAGGAGGAGTGACAATAGCAGCAGCAATATATGGCTGCTTCCAAGCTAACACAACCATATAATGACATTTCACAGTGAGAGAAAAGTATTTTTCATGTCAGCTCATTGCATCAGCGAGGTTCACGTTTTCCAGATTTTATTACACACTGTCTCAGAGTGATGCTGGCAGTTCTGATAAAGCAGAGTGGCTTGGATGAGTCAGGGAGGCTGCATGATCTGGGAGCTGTGAATTGAATTCAATTACTGATTACTTTGCCAGCCCATCTTTGCAGCATGACTTGTGATTTTTTTTTTTTTTTTTTTTAATAAGCTTCCTACATTGTCAGTTTTTATCAAAGTGTGAAGATTTGGGGTGCCTTTGTTACATTTTTGAAATGAGGTTACAGAAGCCTTGTAATGTGGAGAAGGATGGAGCTGCTAGAGAGCTGTGCTTCACAAGGGACAAAGATTATCCTTGTCAACCTTGTAGCTCAAAGTTCCTACCTTTGTGCAGAGTAGTGTATATGGTGAAGGCTGGAGTTCATTCACAGAATCACAGAATATTAGGGATTGGAAGGGACCTCGAAAGATCATCTAGTCCAATCCCCCTGCCGGAGCAGGAACCTAAATGAGATCACACAGGAAGGCGTCCAGGCGGGTCTTGAATGTCTCCAGAGAAGGAGACTCCACACCCTCCCTGGGCAGCCTGTCCCAGGGCTCTGTCACCCTCACTGTAAAGTAGTTTTTTCTCATGTTTAAGCAGAACCTCCTGTGTTCCAGCTCACACCCATTGCCCCTTGTCCTACCATTGGGCATCACTGAGAAGAGCCTGGCTCCATCCTCATGACATTCACCCTTAACATATTTGTAAACATTAATGAGGTCTCCCCTCAGTCTCCTCTTCTCCAAGCTAAAGAGACCCAGTTCCCTCAGCCTTTCCTCATAAGGGAGATGCTCCACTCCCTCGATCATCTTGGTGGCTCTGTGCTGGACTCTCTCAAGCAGTTCCCTGTCCTTAATGATCTTTTTTTCTAGCACCTTTCACTTGATGTTCTCAAAGTACTTTGATTAAGTTCAATCACCTTCTTGAAAAGTAGGAAAGGTTAAAAACCCCTTATTTTATACAGTAGGTCCAATGATCTACCCAATGTCCACCTGTACCTCAGGGCTAGAAACCAATTTTAAACTCCAGCATTTAAACAGTCAGCATCGGACTCCAGCCCTGGGAAAGCACACCTTTTCCCAGCCCCTTCTTCCTGCCACATCCCTACAGAGACACTGGTTCAGCTTCTGCTTTGTGCAGCGCTTACTTTGTAAAAGGGAAGCTACTACTCAAGATCCTGTGATACCAGAGGATATTGCAAAGCTCTTTTCTCTTTGGAAGTAGCTGTAAAATATTCCAATACGATACCACCCAGAATATTAGAGAGAAAAAAAGCACAAGCTGCAGTGCTGTTTTCCCAAGGTTATCATAAGCCTTTTGGATTATTTTTGTAATAGCTTCCTGCCTGCATGTGGAGTTTTAAATCATGGGTAAAGTAATAGAAGCAAACGGGAAATGCAGAACTCAAGTCATAAAGTCTCTGAGGAAAGAGTAAGGAAGCTGCACTGAAATATTAGTAAAGAAACAACTGAAATAAATTTTCCTGGTCTGGGGAATCAGTTGGATGCCATGATAAACCTTTTCCATCTGCAACTCTGGAGCTGAATATTTGAAAACGGAGTTTTCAAGTAACCAGTCAACAACTGTTTCATAGGTTGATTGCCATTCCTAGACCAGATTACTCCCAAAAACTGGGTACAAAAGTGACAGTCACAAACCTTTGTGAGAAACCTTTCCCTGCTCACACAAAGCTTTGAGCAGGGAAAAGCTGGAGAGATGAAAAGAGCTAAACTGTGAAATGGAAGACATTCTGATCAACTGCAGAGTTTGTGCAGACATCCTAGAATGTCTACACAGAATATTCTGTCATTAAATAACCCAGAAGCCTATTTCCATCATTACTGACTTCCACAGATCTCTCCCCAGAAACAATTTCAAATAGATTTACTGCGGGCTATTTAACCAGTTCTGATACAGCGGTTCCTCAAATCTGGGCATGAGGAACTGTGTAGCTTGACTATTACATACACACAGTGAGGAGTCATGCACAGGTTATGAACAGAAAATTACACATTTTTTGTTCAAGTCTACTAATAGCAAAGAAGTTAGATGGTTACCTGCTCTTTCACCTCCTGCATGGTTTATTCATAATAATAGAGGCTTTTGTTAGAGCAGTGATATAACTGCTCTGCCCCACTCTGCCCATCAGGCTGCAAAAGTTGTCCTGTTCTAGTAACTCTTATTGTTTGTGCTAATAAAGTAATTCCCTAAAGTTGCTGCAAATTACAGAGCTGTTGCAGTTACAGTGACTCTTCCAGGATCATTACAATTAGAAAAAGCCAATTTGATGACTGTTTGCAATTACAGTTTCAAATGTCAGGATAGGGCATGGCATTTTTCCAGTTACATGTCACTGCTAAAAGCTAGGTGTTTTTTCTTAGTGCTCTTTGCTAAAAGGGTCTTTTCTTATTGCTGTAGCTGTTGTTATCACTATTTCTTTTATCATGTATGCTTAAAATCTGTAACAGCTCTCTGGCTGCAGTCCCTTGTTAAGACTGGTTTGAAGGTGAAGCTGCCAAAAGAAAGGAAAAAAGCCTTGAGGCTACAGGAAATTCAGGTGGCATTGATTCAGGAGAGAGCCAAATGATTCAGGCTGAGTCAGTGCTGAACCTCCTCACAGATTTAGCAGGCAGCGTTTTACCAGGACCTTTTTATACGTGAGCTGAGTAACTGAATCTCCCTTTTAATGGAAGATCTCCTCATCTTTTTTTAATATAATATTATATTTAGTCTTTTAAATTCAAGCTTAGCTATCTCTGTGCTGTCTAGAAGTTGGCTGGAGAGCTTTCTTGGAAGAGCAGTCATCCAGATCATCAGAGACAGAAATGTTCTAAAACTTTATATGACTCCTTCAGAAAGATATTTCTTCTCCAGTGGGCTCATTGGACTTTTGAGTGAAATTGGTACTAAAGCTAATGCATAAGGAGTTTTGAATAGAGCTATGAAAAATTCCTTTCTCCTTCTCTCAACTGGTTTTAAGTTTAGCCTTAAAATGTGTAGCTTCAGCTGATTCTTGAAGCACTGAGAAAGTCTGTTATCATAAAATGTGTAGGAAAAATGTTAAATTCTAACACAGAAGTTACAAAAAGCAACCAAAGTATTTTTGAGGTATTCTTCATAATCTGAGAGGACATACAAAGGAGGCGCATATCCTATTTTGTTTCATTTGTAAGTCTCACACAAAGCCTGTATGGCTCAGTTACCTTTTCTTTCAGTTTAATCCATGGGAAACCTTTTAGAAAAGGCCCCAGCAGCCAGCTATAGTATTTTCATAATCCATGGACTACTGACCTGGGGCTTAATATGGGCCACCCCTTCCCAGGGGTGTGACTGGAGCTGTCACACTGAGCAGCATTAAGAGGTCAGCCAGCTGTGATCCTTGTCATGGAAGCCAGCCATTGTGGGTGCTGAGCAGGTTTCTCCTTCACAGAATTTTGGTATCCTTAGAAAATTCTCACATGGCTTTCTCAGGCATAGACTGTGACCTACAGATTGTAACATTGCTGTGAGATGCTGGAGAGGAAAATCTGATCTAATCACTCATAATAATTCTGCACAGACCCACGGGGTAAGTCTGAGGTCAGGGCTGAATTGATCTTTGATGTGAGAATGGCAGTAGCTGTGATTCACTTGCTGATCATGGGAATGAGATTGAGCCAAAATCACTTTTCTCTGAGCTAGATAAGGGGAGGAGGGGTGAGAATGGGACTTAGGAGTGTCTCGGTTTTACATGCAGAGGACCCTATCTCTGCATGATCGCTCAGGCCAGCGCGAAGTGAATGCTGAGTAGGAACACTCAGAGCCCGTGGTGTTTTATACTGGTTTTGTACTTTCTTTGTGCAGGCTTCTCCGTGTCAAAATAAAATCTCAGGAGTTCAGAGTAATCTTGCTCTGACAGTCGCTAAAGCGGGGTGCTCATGTTATAAGGGAAATGAAAAGAGATGCTCAGTTGGTTCCTTTTGCCCATATGGTTTGTGAATTTGGATATCTGGAGTGACAGTGCAGCCATTGAACCCCAGCTCCCAGTGCCCTCCATCCATTTGCACTCTAGTCATGAGAATGATTTATCTTGTCTTTACTTTTTTGCTTTTGTGGTGCTGTAGATGGTGGGGAGAAGGTGAGGAGAGAGAGGAAACAAGAATTTGGGGAAGGGGCTTCTGCATCCTGTCACTATAATTCACTGAAATCTGACCTTTTGGATTTTCAGCCCCACCCAGGCATCCACCACTCCTCATATGACTGTCACCTCACATTAATTAGCAGCTACCAGCCCCAGAGATTTGATGGTGGAAGTGAAAAAGGCCAGAAGCTCTCGGCAGATTTAAAATCAACTCTGTCACTGCAGGAGAGATTGTCCTACGCCAGAAGTATCTCCTTGACATTTAAAATGAGACAATCCCATGCTCCTGCTGTTGTAATGCAGCTCCCTTGTCTCACCTTGCTTTGCTCTCCTTGTGTCCTCCCGGGGCTGCTTCACCCTCTTTCCTCCCCATGTGCCACCCCTCTTTGCTGGCTATAAGAAGTGAAGCTGTTAACAAGGGTGCTGAGCTGACAGTCCCAGATCCATGTGGGTGGATGATAAACATGGCTTCCCATGGCTATGCCAAATGAGGTCTGTCTGCCCAGCCTCAGAAAAGACCCTGCTGCTCTGCGCACATCTCCCTTTTCCTTTCTCTCTGCCTAGGACTTCTCCTCCCCATGTGCAAGCCCCTCAGAGTACGAAACCACCTGACTTCCTGCCCATTTATATAGCCATTGGATCATGCTGCTGTCTGAAACTCAACATCTTTGCTGCTGTGGATGCCTCGGCCAGGTGGATGAAAGCTAGGTTAGATCTGCCTCCTCATGCTACAAGTTCTTCACCTTTGTAAAGTGATTATAGACTTCCTCCAAGTGAGACTGGCAACTGCTGTTGTCAAGGCCCTCGTTACATGGCATTTACAAATCTTGCTTCATTATCTTGTAAGCAGGGGGTGGCTGGAGGTCATCCTTGTTGCTGCTTTGGCTAATTAGGAGCAGTGCTTGCTCACCTGCTGTGCAGAGGTGACAGCAGAGTGACAGCTCAAAGGAAGGTTGCCTTCCCCTGGGAAATATCTGGAGTTTCAGGCAAAAAATTGGAATATGGAGAGTGCAACAGTATCTGACACCCAGTCTCTGTAGTCACTGGATCTGTTCAAACAAATAGAGTGCAGCCAGGTAACAAATATCCTGGTAGTCCTGCACTTCAGCTGGGTGATCAACTGTTCCAGTGCGTGTCACAGCCAGGTTTGACGCTGCCCTGGCTCAGGTACCATTCTGATAAAGTTCACATAAAACCAAAGATATATTTGCTTGACCTACTCTGCACCCTCCTGTATAGCTACAGGTTTTTTTACTCTCTAAAAACTGGTACCTTAGGGTAAGGCCATACCCCTTTTTTCAGTAGTTCTACACTGCCATAATTAGTTCTGATCCCTGAGGTGCTTCCCCCCGACTCCCCTTGTTTAAGCAGTTACGATGATCACTATTGCTACAAATTGCCCATTTCTTAGTTCAGCTTCTCTGCGGGGCTGGGGCAGATCAGTTCCTCCTCATCACCACAAGAACCGTAACCGAGAACCCCTGAAACATGATCATAGAATCATAGAATCGTTTGGATTTCAGTATCTGGTCTTTATGTGCTTGAGCCAGGAAGTTCCTGAGCCTGCTCTCAGCTTTCAAACGTGCAGATCTGCCTTTGCAGCACAGAGCTTATCGTGCCTTATGCCCATGCCCATGGCAGGCCGTTTCTGTAAGGGCACTCTTGTATTTTGTTGGTGTGCCTGACACCGTGCTAGGTCCCAGCAGTAACTGTGTTCACCAAGAAGCAGGGAAATGCCTACAAAGCTATCACTTACTGCCTTTAGCTTTTGTAATCACATCAAATTCTGATGGCTTGTCAACTACATCCACAGAACAGTGCAACCTTTTCTTTTCTTTGTGCTGTGCTGTGCTCTAGGTAATTTTATTCTTGAGAAGTCCAACAGCTTTATTAGCAGACTCCCCATTTCTCTTCTCACCTTTTGCATATTTACAGCCACTGCTCATGATCAGAGTACACTGTAGGTCTGTGGAAGAGTAGCCTTGAGAGTGTGTAACCTTGGTGTTATTATTTGCTTTATATGGATAAATAAAGAGAAAATAGTTGCCAATAAATGTAAAGATAGACATGGAAAGAATGAAGAAGAATCGGCAGAACTCTGAAAAATCTTTGGAAACAAAGTTGTGTATTTGGGTTGTTCTTAAGGTGAGGCATTAGAAAAGCAGGTGTGACAAGCACTAGTGGAATAGTTTGTGCTTTTATTTTGTGATAGCCTTCAAGGGAATATGAGATGATTAAAAGAAATTTCTGCTCATTAGTTAAATGCCTGGCTAAATTTCATGTCCACACAGAGCAATACGAAGTGTCAGTACCCATTGGTTCTGGAGCTCATGATCTAAGCTAACTAGAAATGTGTATGGATAAGTCTTGCACTACTAGGTTAAGCTGCCTCTGAAAGCCATATCCACCGGCATTTCTGGTGAAGCATGGAAAATGGAAGGGTTTGTCTTCAGTAACCATCAAATACTGGTACCAGCTGAAGGAAATAAGGGCCAGAAGTCGCTGCTCTGCTTACCATGGGCAGCAACACCTCACCTTCCTCATGCTGCAATGGGCACAGCATAGTTCAGGTTGGAAGGCATCTCTGGAGGTTTCTAGTTCAACCTCTTGTTCAAATCAGAGTTGGCTGAAGATCTGACTAGGTTGCTCCACAGCTTTATCCAGTCTTGAAAACCTTCAAGGATGGGAAACACACAACCTCTCATTTTTCCACCTGCAAGCAGAAAGTGTAAGTTACAGTGCATGAAAATGAAATATATTTGTGACCAGAGGAACTTGGTAACAGAATCAAAGCTTCTGTAATTCTGCTACTTGTGCACTCCTCTGCTCTGTAACTGTCTTTGTCACTATCCCCTTCTAAGTGTTAGATTGAAAATGGTAAATTTTTCACTTTAGGAGGTATGTCCTGCCTCTGTGACCTTAGAATATTTAGCAGCATGGATGCAGGTGCATGTAATGCATGCAGTGCAAGTCAAAGACTGTTTCTCGGCCTGTATTAGGCACATTTGCTAGCTCTCACTTGGTTGTTTTTATGCAGAACGCAAACCCCAACAGCTAAAAAGAGAGCATCAATGTTCTTTTATGTCACCAATGGGTCAGACCAATTCTCTGGGGAACTATCACTGTCCCTAGCCCAGTAGTGCTGCAACTCTCCAGATACCCTGGCAACCTTGCACCTGATAAAAGAACTGTGCTAATTGCTTGAAACCCTTTTAATATATTCCTTCCAGCAATATTTTCATGTATTTAAACTGAAGCTTTAGAATATCAGCAGTTCAGCGGGAGGTGTTGGTTTAGTAAATCCTGGAGTCCTTAGTTAATAAATCCTGACACAGTAGGTTTAGTCACAGCTCAAGCTGGCTCTGCTACTAGACTGCTCTGGATCCTTCAGCAAATTACTTTGCTTTTCACGTTCCTGTTTGGCCTTCTGCTCATTTTTGGTCTTTCTGGCCTGATGCTCTAAGCTCAGTTATTAAGTTACTGTCTCTTACTATGGATTTGACAGTCACTATCTTGCATCCCCAAACAGATGCCCATATTCCCCAGGTGTTAACTATTTGTTTCTTGTTCTCTGTCTTTTCACAGAAAAAGTCATAAGGGTCTCTGTCTTATGGGGAAGATGGTGAAAAAAGCTTCCAACTGTTCAGCAGAAAACAAAAAATTGTTTCTTACCCAGCAGTTATAACTACTATGAGTCTGTCTCTCTAGATACATGATTTCCTGACATTAAATGAATTTGATGTTTACAGCTGCTTTTATTTCTTCCAAGGGCCTTGTCTATTTTTTCCCACTTAAAATGCTGTTGTACTCTGAAAGTGGTTGTTAATATTGGCACCGTGGGGGCTCTGTATTTCTTATGTCAAATTTACTCAGAGCACAAGCATATGGATCGACAGCAAGAAAGTCCCTGGCTTTTGTGGCCTTTGGGTCACGGTGGAACAGGCTTTTGCTAACTCATAACACTGCAAACCTGGGTCTCAGAGTCTGCCTCAGCTGTGCAGGAGTGATGGAGGGTGATGAAGGAGAGGATGACGCACAGCGCTGAAAATAGGTTGTGTAAGAAAAGCGGAGACAGCAGGCTTCTCTGCCTCGCCCCGCTCTTGCTGCTGCGGAGGATTTATGACGTCGTAACAAACAGTCTTTGCCGTGAGTTGAATAAGAATAGCACTTCTCCCAGACCCTAGTACAATCAGCATTTTTGCTGCATTGGCTTTATTGCTTTGCTTCAGTACTCCAGTGGGCTGACTGGCAAAGTCCAAAGCTGCATGCTGAGATCCCTGCAGCGAGCAGGAACAATCATGCCCAAGCTGCAGGAATAAGGAAATCATGTACCTCCTAAGTGCCCTTCACTTCAGCAGAGATTCCCTGGGGAACAGCAGAAAACCTGGAGAGGGTGTTTGCAAAAATGGCTTCTTTGCTCTCATCCACTGCAGAGAAAATAATCTGCGTATAGTTAGTGCTCTGTGAATCGCCTGATACAGTCTGTACCCTCCGCAGCAGAGAATTGCTGGCTGCCTTCACACACAGTGGACAGATCCAGAGTCCCATAAACAGGAGGCTGGGATGATGAGATCGCTTATCATTTCACTCAGATGAAACCCAATTAGAAAAAAGCAATTGTGTTGCAGTATGTACATCTCTTACCAGCTTACTCTATCCATTGTTGTCTTTTGCTTACAGCCTAAATATGAGGCTCTTGAGTAAGGATCATTAGATGTTCACAGTCCTGAACACAATGGGATCTTGATCTTCTTTCATAAATCACCATCACCATCACATCAGCATTTATTTGTTTACACTGTCTGTTCTTTCAGTAGGAAGCTCTGCTGGGAACCATAGTGGTAATAAGTATAGAGCACTGCTTTTCTCAGCCCTGCCTCCTTTTAAGAGTTTAAATGATTTAGCTCTTTATGGCATTCAAAATGGTATTTTTCCAGATACCAGTGATTATTTTCTGAGTTGGCTTTTCTCATTTATGTCTATCTGATGCTTTTTTACACTGTAATATTTTATAGCTTTCTAGCACTTTCCATTTGAGGATCTTGAGGCATTTATATCTATGAGGTACAGAAGTGTTACATCTATTTTACAGACATGGGAAACTGAGGAAATGCTTAGTAAGGTTTATTTGTCATCAAGGTCATGCACTGAGTTTATAGGAAAACCAGCAATTAAAAAACCAGGTTAGCACCATTTCTTCCCCTGGTTTTAGCCAGTCCCTTCCTTTGTGCCTAATCTCCCCCCATCTTCTTTTCCTTCTACCATTTTACCACTGTCTTATCCTCTCTTTCAGCAGGTCTTATCCCTAAAAGTGGGGTTTGTTTTCCAGATTTGTGAATCTGGATCTGATCCCCAACCACTGCTTTCATGCATGCATACTCCATACAGCACTTACACGCTGCCAGTCCTGCTTTTATTTTACGTGCTAACAGCCAGGAATTTCCATAGCAAACTCCCAGCTATTTCAGGGACCTTGGCCACTGGCAGTAATTCTCATCTCTCCTGTTGTATTCCTGTGGCCCATTATAGTGCTGGCATTTAAGTTTGTGTTATAAGCCATTAGTATTTTGCTTTATAAACAGGTCATTCTGAAATGTTGTGGAGCCTGCAGAGTGTGTAGACTTTGAGAACAGTGTTCCCTGGGCCCTTCTGGACTCCTTATCTGTCATATGACCGACTGCAGTAGTACGTGGGGATGAGGGACATTTTTTCCCAACTGCTATTTCAACTGAGATTCCTAATACAAATTTTCCTTCAGTTATTCCCACACTGAAAAAAACCCCAAACCAAACCTTCCTAGATGAAATCTTCAGTGTTTGCCCTGCAGTGCGCCCCAAAAAGACAATTATCTATGTATGGTGCGGCTGGATTAAGGGAAGAGTTTATGGTTTGAGTGAGTTTTTTGGTGGGTTTTGTTTTGTTTGGGTTTTGTTGTTTTTTGGTTTTTTTTACCCTTCTGAAAAAATAACATAACTTCTGCATGTGGTTAGTTCAAAAAGCTCTGGGCAATGTACTCTGTGAAGGAAGAATAGCCAGTTCAGAATTCTGATTCCTATTGATGTGAGCACTCTTTGTATTTTAGGTGCTGAGTAAATGCCTTTTCTGGATAGATTTGTTATCTTGTTCTTAATACATTGAAACAAGGGGCATCTGCTAAGGAGGAGGGGAGCGTCTGACAATATAAGGACACCAGGAAAGCTGTCTGCCAATTTCAATAGGAGAACAACAATTTTTTTTGTTTTGCTTTCCACTCCTCTACTCTTTTCTAGTGCTTTTACTCCTTTACATTTGGTCCTGGATAGAGGTAGGATTTCAGTCTCCAAACTGAATCAATTCTTGCTCCCTTCACTGAGGCTGTCAGCAGAGCAGAATTATGTGTCACGACAGTGAATTTGTGTTGTGAGTAGCTCTTCTCTGTGTGCTGGGCTGGTAGGAGCAGGCTTATAGCTCCTTTCCCCTTTAGCCTGCTCAGTGCAATACACACACTGCAGATCACTGAGGCTGAGATTGTCTTCCCTAAAATGACTTCAACCCCCATCTCTCTCCTAAAAGCACCGCAAGATCTCTGAAACCATGTCTGTTCATCTGAGTGTGCTGAGAGGAAAAAAATCTTGATTTTAAAGATCTATTTTTCTTCTTGCTTGTTTTACATCACCAGTTATCTGTATGAACAAGACAAGGCAAAACAGCCGTAAGAAAGAATAGCCCCATGCCAATAAACTGGCTACCAGCTGATCAGACTTAGCTGATGTTCCAATTAGCTCTACCCAAGAAAAGCATCAGTAACTGGAGTCACAACACGGATGGGAGATTCTCAAGGGATTCAGCCAATACCAAGTGGATCAGCAGCCTCATGTTAGATGCTGTGGTACTGATGGAAATGGTAGTTTTCAGGTGGGACAAAAAATGAGCTCCCTGCTCTACTGTTTTCCCAATGCAGTCACAGCCTTATTCTAAACACGCCATGACTCATCCACGCGTGTCTGTGCCACTTGTTACTGGATGCTAGTTACATTCTGCCTTCCTCAATTTCCCAAGCACTCTTCATTTGCAAAAGCAATCCTCCCTGCTTTCTGCCTGGGACTGCTGATAAATAAGTGGTTGTGTGACTGTGTTGGGGGGAAGTTTGCCCTGTGTGCAGAGCGGAGAGCACACTGGAAATGGCCAATGTCAGCTATGCTAATTGATGGAATGATGAAACTTGTCCTAGCTGCTTAAATGGTGCCATTCATATGTATTAAACTGTAGCCTAATGGTGGAGTATTAATCTGGAGAGAGGAACTCCTCATCAGGTTGGAAATCTGTGTGTGGTTGGCGAAACAGCATCTAAAGTTGGCATCTTGTTCCCCCTTAAAGTTTTAAGTGCACTTCAGCTTTTGAAGCTAAACCAGTCTGCTGGAGGACTGCCTGCTCTTGCTTTGGCTTGCCTCTTTCTCTGGATTCCCGCCACTTAAGAGATGTTAGCTACTTCGGCTGTGTTTTAGAAACATGGAAACTGTGGCTCATGTAAGCTTATTTAATGGGTTGCTGGACTGCTCAGGCTGATGTTGTCTTCTGCATTGCACATTTCATGCTCAAGAAGGCAATTTGTTTTTCCCCTTGTCTAAACCTCATCCCTGTTGTTTGTTTTTGAAGAGAACTGTTTTGCAGAGGTGGCAGGATTTGCTGAGAGTAGGAAAGGAAAGGGGCTTGCCATGTAGATGTGACGTTTTCTGTACCTTGCTGGAGCTTTGCAGCAGGATCTTGTTTCACTGCTCTCTGATGTCCTCTTTTTGCTGTACTTTTGACTGACGTCTGTTAATGCTTAATCACCAGTCAGCAATGCTTGAGCTATCTCATGGCTTGTTGAGGTCCACTGACTATCACCATGCAACCCACAGCAGCCTTGTTTTTGTAACATCAGAGTGGGAAGAAAGTTGTCTAATAGAAGCACTTCTTAATGGAGCTTTTGAACAGACAACCACCACAACTCGTCACAGTGTAGGTAAAGATACACTCATGAGGTAACAGGTGTGCAAAAAGATATTTATTTAGTAAAATACCATATATATTTATATATCCCTCCCTATTTATATATCCCCCTCCTTTTATACATATATATATATATATATATATATTTAAATCCCTTCAAAATTAGGGACCGTCAGTGACTATCTGCAGTGCAGATACTAGAGTGGACCATTTTGATGTGAGGCTCTTGGGCATATGACAAGTTTCTCTCCATACTACAAGTCATGGGCTCCCCATGTCACTAAGGAGTCAGTTGGATAAGTATGGTTATGCTGAAGTAATGTGTAGCTTCACTGTTTAATTCTTCCCTCCTTTCTTTGGGTGTGACTTCCTGCCAAAGGTATGGCAATATCATCTTGGTATCAGACTGGCTCCATTGGCTTAAAAGCTGGCTTGTGAGAGTTCATTTTTCATTTGGCCTTTGTATACTTCAAGTGCTTCAGCCATTTCTTGTCTGTAGGACAGTGGTAAACTTCTCAAGCGAGTGTTAAGATGTGAACACAGGGAAGAGTGGTGAAGTGCACAACTCCTATCCCATGCTGTGGCCCTAATTCTTCTGAAGAATTATGTACTTTGTCAAGTTCCATTTGTAATTCCTCTCTTGATTCATCCTATTTTTCACCAGAGGGAAGGGAAAGTGGACTGCTTAATTTGCATAGCTCTTGTAGGCAGAAATTTTCAGAAAAATTAGGGCCTTGAAATGCTGATTTTATATGCACATGAATGTCTTGTCAGCCCATGGTCATCCCACAGAGACAGCATTTCCCTGAATGGGTAGGTAAGATCTATGTGCACAGAGTGTGTCAAGTGCTTTTGGTTTCTGACGAGATGAAATGCCCTTAAAATAAACTCTGGCCCCACAGAAATCAAGAGCAAAGCTCCCAGTGACATCTGTGGGGCCAAAATATTACAAAACTTGACCTTGTAGAAATGGCTGAAGTCTAAATGGACCAGATTTTTCTGAGCTGCTAATAGGCTGCTATACAGAAGGATCTCTTTTCTTTGCTTAGTTAGCTGTGAAAATACATTTTGCTTTAGAACTGGTCTTCCTGTGGTGAGCGGGTCAAGAGGGGATCATAACCACGTGCTTGGTAAGAGACTCTACAGCTATGGGAAGAGGCGGTAAGGCTCTTCTTTGGGCAGCGTGGGGTCTCATGGGAAAATCCTGAAGCACCCATCTGAAAAGACTAGGGAGAAACCCAGTTCTGGATCTTGGATTCAGCTACTCTGCTGGTTTTTCAGGGTTCACATTTCAAGCCCGAACTGGGATCCAAACAGAAGCAAATGGTGATTCTCTCCTTATAGAAGACCTGAGATTGCAGGCTGGTGTTTCCCTGACCTCTGAGTTGTTCCCACTACTGTGTTTTGTGGCATCAACCCATCTCACTATCAGCATTAGCTCAAAGGAGACCCAGGGGGCTCCCTGTCAATGACCAAGGAGTTGTGCTTCCTTCCCTGACGCTCAGCCAAGCTCTGAGATAAAGGTGGCCTAGGAGGATTGCTCAGACGTGCAGGTCACAGGGAGGCCAAAGCATGTAACCTTGGAGTGAGTCAGCCTCAGTACCCCTGTGAGACTGACATTTGAAGGGGAAGATAGAGAAGGAAAGACAGGCCATGAGTGTGGGTGTCGATACACTTGTGTGTGTGCATGTGTGAGCAAATCTGTGGCTAGGAAGCTGAAGGCAGAACTGCTGCTGTGCGCAGCAGGCAGTGGGTAGCTGGACTGGCCCTCAGGGTAAAGGCAACTTCAGACCTGAAAAGTGCTGTGACAGAGACTGGACTGGATTGACACCGTGCCATCCCATTGACTTCTGTGCTGTACAGCCACGGTGACCGCAGCCATATTTAACCCAAGGTTTTCCTCTCCCTCCAAGGGAGGAGAAGGGCCAGAAAAGAGCCACCTACATGAGCTGGCTTTGGAGCTGTGCTATAGCTGGGGGTCTCGGAATCAGGTTTCTCACTGCAGTATGACTGGTGGGTGTTTAATACCCACTGCACACACAGGGCTGCACGGGATTTGCTCGTGTGAGCAAGGGGAAATGGTTCACTCTGTGCCAGACAGGGTAACACCAACAGGGATTAGAAGAGAACTTGTGCCTAAGGAGGTGGAGCTAAAACTGGCAGCCTAGAGCCAAAGAAGCGTATCTTAGGAATGACATTAGTTGTGGTTAACAACAGGATCAAGATGAGTCATATGGACAAAGGGCAGTAATGGGGCAGTTTCTCCTACAGATATCCCTGTAGCTGTTGCACAGATCAAGAGACCTTCAGCATTCATTCCTGGGAACAATAACATGGAGGCCTGCCTCTCCTCTCGATTATAGCTGTATGAATCAGGAGTGAATCTGTTGAAGTCAGTGCAGTTGTCCTGACCTAGTGAAACAGGATGAAGATAAATAAATCCATCAGCCAGGAAAGGGACAGCCCTGAAGACTTAAAGCTATGCTGAAATGACTGGCTTTAGAGGCAGCAAGAGTGCATTTTCTTCCCACAGCACTATTCAGCCAACCTTGACCTTTAGGGACAATTACTATGTGAGGACTGCTCTGCCCCTGTATCCATTTTGGCTCCTGGCTGCTCTGCACCATTAGTAAGCAGGAGGGCTGCTGTGAGGTGCCTGGCATCAGGGAACCCAGCAAGGCACCCTCCTCTTGTCCCAGCACGGATCAAAGGGCACCTGTGGCGTTTGTGAATAGCTCTGAAGGAGCAGTCAGCAGCAGGGATGGTGAAGCCCTTTCCCCGCTGACCCTGAGGACAGGTGGGGATTGGTACTGCTCAGTCTCTTTGTTTGCTCCCATTTCTCTCAGCGCTGTGTAACTGGCTGATGAAGCTGAGGTTATTTCTAACTTCTTGGGCAAAATTTTACTTCCCCTTCCTAGCTGCTCACACTGGTGCTTTCTTTTCCCGCTGCTGCACATGGCAAGGCTGGTGGGACAGTGCAGCCCGGAGCAGAGCTACGTGTCCACAGAGCACCCAGAAGCAAGCCCAGGGCAGCAGACACAACTCGTTCTGCTTCCATCTACAACATGTTGTGCCACTGCAAGGAGAGGGTTTGGGATGCTTGTAGCATCTTTTTGATACAGACAACAAAGATGGTATCTTCATTTCCCCCAAACAGACACTGTCCTAGGCTGTAGCTTTGGCTAATTTCCTGGGAGCCCAGACCTTGGTGGAAACCCATTGGCACTGTGGTATTGTGCCCCTCTGCAGCGCTGATTAGCCTTTAGTGGCTTAGTTCTCCACTGACTCTGGCCTCCTATCAACAGCTTCAGGGAGACTTGGATGTAAGTTGTCCCCTTCTATTCCTCTGCCTGTAGGAAGAGTAGGTGATGAGGTTCGGAGGACAGGCAAAGATATGAAAATCCTACCTGCTCTCCATTTCCAGCCTCCACTTTCTCCTTTACCAGATTAGGAGATGTCTATATTTCAGGTACATTTTTCCAGTTTTAATGGAGAATGTCTGCTAGTGTTTTCTGGTTGACTGCATTCATTTTAGAGAGCAATCTTATAATTTTGTCATTCATTGTGGCCTTCTGTTCCCTCTAGTGGTGGCTGGGCTCTCTTGTAAGCCATATCTGTGTAGGGAGTTTGTTTTAGGTCTGAGCCTACTTTCAAGATCTAATTTACCCTCGATCCATATGGTCCACCACAGATATTCACTAAGAGGGCTAGGAGACATTTAATCCAAGCTCTGGAGTTTGGGTGTAGTCCTTCTGCAGGCCTGAACTTCCCATGACTTGCTGTGTCAAGCACCAGCCCACCAGCAGGTGTCCCAGAAGCCCATTGGTTTCTCACCAGAGTAGGCACAGGATCTCTCATAGCTGCACTCTGGTCTCCTGAAGGGCAGTGTGGATGCTGTGCCACAAGCAGGATACAGCCAAACTAAAAGCACAATGCACGAAAGGAAAGCGCGTGGATTGTGGGACTGGGTGTGCCTGAGCCACAATCTTCACCTCACCAACGTGGATACGCTCCTTTCGGGGGCTGAGAAGCCTGCTGTTGCCTTGGTGATGTTAGCTGGCTCTATTAGCACAACCAGGAGAGCCTAATCCAGTAGAGTCCAGAGGATTGAGAATGAGTCCCTGCAGCACAGTGCAAGAAGAGGTGATTTCAAGGATGATGTGAGGCAGATACCGTATTTTGTGTCATGTTTACCCAACGCAGGAGTACTGGATTGAGACAGTCAGCTGCTTCTCAGTCCCCCACGCTGCAAAGAGAGCATTATCTTTCTTTTATTCCAGAAGTCCTTCATCTTTAAAAGCGACAAGAACTTCACTAGGGACTACCAGTTCTCTGTTAGCAGTATTGTCAACAGACAGTAGTTTCTCTGGCTCTTGCAATGGAAATTAAACCTTTAGCTAAAAGAAAAGCAGTAATAATGTGTTAGTCCCTGACAAAAGCACAGGAGTATGTGCTAGCACCATCTAGCCAGCATCCCCATCATTGCATCACCAACTACTTCTTTATTCCTTTTTTTCATCTTCTAGCTCGATGCAAGTAGTTGCCCTCTATTTTCAACTGTAACTCTTATTTACTGCCTTGTATCCTTTGTCTGGCATTACTGCACATCTTCCCCCACTCCGAAGCCATCAGCCATGTCTCAGGACTTGGGAGTGAGGAGTAAGGGAGATGTTCTGGTGATATCCCAAACCTAAGACCCTCTGACAAGGGTGAAGCCTGCATTCAGGCTTCAGGAGTATTCCTGCAGTTCAGAGTATTCCCGCATGCTGCTTACAGTGAGTGCCTGAAAGGATGTGAAAAAGGCCACAGGGCATGTGTTGAAGCAGCCCCCGGGGAAGCTCAGGCTTGACACGAGGCACAGTCCATCAGCCCTAAAAGCAGGGAGCTGTGAAGTCACCTTTGCTACCTGCTGTCTCCAGGTGGGGTAGCCCCAGGCATGGGTCAGCTGGACCCAACTGTTTCATTTCAAGACCATGTGTCCAAAGCAGCAGGGGAAGGGCCAGATGAGCAGCAAGTAATCACCTGAGGTGAGTAATCACCACAGACTGTGATGTGCTGTGGGGCCAGCCATGTAAGCAGTACCTGGCCGTGCTGTGGAGGCTGTCCTGCCAGCCCACTCTGTCTCGAAGCTTGCACAGCTCCTGAGCTCATCTCCTGGCCTCCTTTGTCGGGGTGTGCTCTGTCTGGGCGGTGACACGGAGGTGGTACAGCAGCACGTGAGTGAGGGCAGGATATCCCTGCAGGCCCTTGGTCCTCGTCCCCATTGTGTGAAGGTCACTGGCTCCTGGGTAAATTTCCATCGGATGCAGCACTCTTCCGTTGCGACTCAGCGTTTCTGACACCCGACTGCAGCTTCTTTCTCATTTGATCATTTTCTTGGTAAGGGGAACTAACAGCCGTTACTAGAGTGATTTGGCCACTGTCCAACAGTGTGTGTATTACTCACACATCTCCCCGCTAGCAAAAGGCTTTTCTTTTTTCACTGTCTGGTTGCAGCCTCTTCCTGTCTTCATCATTAGATAGCTCAGAAGGTCAGTGCTAAAAGACAAATCTCTGAGGCTTTTTTTTTACAAACCCGAGTAAGGGAGGGCTGGGGTGGGGGAGGGGAAGGGTGAGAGGAAAGGGAAAGTATGCCCAACTGAATTGATTCTTCACTAGGATCATCTCTGATACAGCTGAAAACACAATCCTGGAAAATGGGATATTTATAGAAACTGGACTGCCCCAGTTGGGTAAATCTCAAGGTCATCTGATGATCACTGCGAAAGGAATGGCCAGATACTGCTGCCGTTTCCCCAGCATCATGAGACTGTAAAACCTTCAATTCGGCACTGAAATCTGCATACAAAATGGGATCCTACTCCCTCTCCCTAACAACCATCTCTCCTGAAGCTGCACTAAGGAGATACACAGCCCAGCACTGAGACTGCTCAAATGCCTGCATGGTGCTGCTGTTTTTTTGTGGTTTTTTTTTTCTTTATTTTCTTTTCTTTTTCTGTGAGAACATTAAGCTATTAACTCTAATTCCCTCGGAGGTAGAGGTCTGTAATTCATTTCACATATAGGGCATCTCAGGAGTTTGCCTGAACAAGCAAAGGACCAAGTGCTGGCCTGAAGCCAGTTCTTTGATTTTTGAGACCTTCCCCTCCCTTGAGGAAATTCTGCATGGAGGTGTTGGATGCCAGAGTCACCAGAGAGAAAACAGGAGCAGAGGACTTATGTTTTCACTACATCTGTTATATTCCTGCACAGAGACAAGTCCTGACCTCATCATCAGGTGAACACAATCCTCCCGCTGCCCTCACGCCCCCAAAAGTGCTACCTGTCAAAGAAATCTGTGCTAACAGGGAAAGGTCAGAGCAAGGTCATGACCGCAGCTATTTCACTCTGGCCCACGCAACTCTCCAGATCTAAAGAGTGAGGGATCTCTACTGGGGACAGTGGAGTCAAGGAGGCACTGTCCTGAGGCAGCTACCCACTCCTGAAAATTTAAAACACTCTCTCCTTCCAAAACATTAAAGGCAAATTAAATGTGACCTCTGGACAACCTTCCTGAATTGCCTTTCCTGAGCACAGAGCAACATCTTCCCTAATATTTTCTGTTTCTGACATATCTTTTCTCCAGTGGGAGTGCTTGCAGGAACCTTTAAGTTTTGTGTACAGGGTTAATAGGGTAAATTAGGGTAATTATTCAAACATTTTTTCTGCTGTGAACCAAAACACTTGATTGCAGTGACAGTATTGTAGCCAACACAATGCAATGCAAAGCAGTAATAAAAGCAAAAAAAGTCAGACTGTGCCACACTGGTCTGTGATGAAGATGAGAATAATGGTGTGGTAACTGGAAAAAAGATGATGCAAAGCATATAGCAAAGGTGAATGCTCACAGGAGTGCCTCGTGTGAAGGGTACATTTTTACTGTGGTATGACCTTGGGTCAGATTAAGCTAGGCCAAGCAAACACAAGTGTGCCAAGCTGTACTGGAGCATGTCCTTTGAAAAGGTGTGCTCACTCAGGTGAGGCTGTAGGACTTCTGTGACCACTTCCCAGGTCCTCAGCCCTGCAGTACCCTGGGGATACATTTTCTTCTGGGTAGCTGGAAGCTGGTCTGTTTGTCTCTGTAGAAATACTAGAAATCTTGCCTGCCCATCAGACTGCATTGCAGGTAGATTTAAACTCGGGTTAGTGAGGGTCATTTCTGATGCAGAAGTAGTGAATAGTAGCTGACCAAGAATATGCAGCCAAAGGGAAGTTATGGAAAAGCACGGGCAGACTAGCAGTTTTGAACACAGTGGCTAACAACCTGAGCCTGAGCCAAGTTGAATGGCTCATTAAACTTAGGCAATAGGTTTTTGTGGGTCAAGGGGAAATGGATAAGGAAAAATGCCATGAAAAAGCTTAACTTAATGCTGCAGGTGAAGGTGAGCACTGTGTGTGAACATGCAGTGCTGCACAAAAAGGAGTACAAATATGAAAGAGAGATATAGGGCAAGACAGTCCAAAGCATTTGACCTCCAAATTCCCAGATTGAACCTCCCAGCCCTGGGAAGGAAAAATTATATATCGGTTTAAAGGTGGATCCAATGGGCAAAGCAGTGACTGCTTGCCTCTCTGAAGAGTTCAGGCTGTAGGGGGTATGAATTCCTAGCCTAGGATGGTCCGTCTTGCTAGGATTTGTGTGAAATTGAATCCACTCTGGATTCATACCAGAAAGGCTGCAGCTAATACACATCATATTCTAAAGAATTAGAAAGATGATTTTTCATGGGCCAGATTACTTTAGAGACATTGGTGCTATCATATCAAGGTGAATTCTGCTATCCATCCAGGACTACACATGACAAATATGAGAGCACAACTGAGGTATGAAATGTAGAGGAGATAGTTAATTGCATCAGTCAGGGAGAAGCCTGCAAGTACACTGTTTGTCTTTTTGAACTTTAAAAGGTTGGAGCAGAGATTGTTTGTCTCGTACTGTGTTGTCTTAGCCATATTTTGGAGAATGTAGGATTGGCTTTTAGTTGGTGAGGCCCAGCTCAAAGAAGCATGGTGCATGAAACACCCAAAATATGGCTCCTTGTACACTATTTCATGATAGATGTTTTAAGTTTTAATTTGAATACTCTGAAAAGGGAAATATGTTGCCCTGATCTGCTGGCTACCTTGATGGTTAATGCACTGCTAAGGTGAGAGGTGTCTTCAGGTGGCCTCACAGAGGCGTCTGCTAAACAAGAAAGACAAAGCTGTAGCTCAAACATTGTGGAAACTTTTGGTTTTTTTCCTTCTTTATTAACACTTCTTGTTGAAGAAGAACTGTACTGTAATCATTATTATGCTTATGCCCCAACCCCTGTAATCGAGGCATGAGCAAAATTATCTTCTTTGGTCTTGCCCTTTGGATGTAGCACCAACTCCATATTTGCTCTCTCCTGCCGGTTGTGTGAGCAAGAGTAAGTCCATACGTATTTAACCCTGGGACAACCATCCCTAACAGTGCAGAATGCTGAAGGGACCCTTCAGAAGAGGAGTGTACAGGTTAGGGCTGTGCCAGGTAAGAGGGACATAACCTATTCATTCACTCCCTCTAACACTGTTTTGTGCCTTTTAAATTCTGCAAAGTCACAAGAGGCTCCTCTTGCTATGCACATTTTTGAAAGACCTCCAAGCAGAATGACCTCCTTCTCTGTTCCCTTGGTGAGAGGACATCCTTCTGCCTACAGTGAAATGAAGCAAATAATAGCATCTGTTAGTCCAGGGGGCATCTTTCAGCAGTGGAAGCTTACAGGTTTTGCCTGGTGTTTTCCCTCTTCCTAAAGCACATGTTAATGATTTTGACCTTTCTAGTAATTTGATTCCAAAAACAGTGTTGCAGCCGCTGCGCCCTAAGCTGTCATTTTGAAGAGAAGATTATTATTGCTTTGAAATCAAAGCAAAGGGCTGCTTGTTCAAACATGTGTGGAGATCCCCTCATGTATGGAGATCCTCCTCTCTCATCTCTCTGTGTCCTCAGCTCTGGGCCTGCTGTCAAGAAGTTCCAGTCTGGTGGGCCAATATAAGGATAAATCTGCTGCCAATTCTTTGCATCAGTGTAGTATAAAAAAGCTCTAGGAGAGCCAAATTGGTTGAATATTTTGGGGTGATACCAAAGGAATCCTTGTACACAGGTACCTAGGATAGAGGAGTGGGTGTGTGTGAAAACATTTGTTCATGGTGTGCAGTAGTTGAAAGGGCATTTATGCTATTTGCAGACAGACCAGAAAGTGTTCCCTGCTTGCTTTAAGCAGAAGCTGTCTCACGCGAAAGATCTCCTTCCAGATCTGTGCTCCCTTGACTCCACCCACAGTGTGAATAATCCCTAACATTTCTGTGACTCAGTGGATTTGTGATGGAAATCATGGCAATATTTTCAAAGTCCCAGTCTAGTACCTGGGCCCCGACAGGATTCTTGCCCCCACATCTCTGGCATTTTGTGTAGTTATGTAATGCCTCTTACTCACAGCACCAACATCAGGAGTATGTCCGCATAGTGAGGAACTAGGGAAATTTGGGGTAGATTCCAAACCTCCCTTTTGTTCACTCTTGAAAACCTTTTCATTCATGTTTGAGTTTGCAACTTTTTTTTTTTTTTAAATGTGATTTGCAGAGAGCTTGCTCTATTGGCAGGAACAATAAGGTCACAGCTTTATTTTTATCTTCTTGCTTTTGCACTGCCAAATTCAAGTTACTGTGTAGAAAGAAGGTCTGATTAGCTGCTTCACAAGACTAACATGAGCATCTGCCTTCAGCTTGGCTCTTTCATTCCCTCTTCTCCTGGTCCCTTTCCTTGTGTTCCCCAGATGCTTATTAAGAACAGCAGTTGGAGGAGCAGGTGTATAAAAACATCCATACAAACTCTTAAGCCCATGGCTGTGTTTCTTGTATCAACTGAATAGAAAGCTGCTGTCCTCAGAAAGCTGGTAATAAATATAATTTGGGAGGCTGACTGCTCAGTGCAGAGCGATGCCTGTTCTCAAGGCAGTTTTTGGTTGCTCCTTTATGGAAAGCGTCCTTTCTGCTGTCCATAGCAGAAGTGGTTCTCCCAGGTTAGATGGAGCATTCACAGCCGCGTGCAGAGGGCAGAGAACCTCGTCATGGGGCAGGTGCACTGGGGAATTGTCACAAGAGGACTGTTCAGATATTTTTGTGTCATATTCAGAGAGAGGATTTTACCCAGCTAACTGAAAGGTCGGGGTAAACCACTTTGCACTGAGTTTACATGTATGAATGCAAACAGGATTTGAAAGCGGTAGGCATGTGTGTCTTGCATGTCTGTGCCATCTGCCTTCTCTGGGCCATAATCACCTTTTCTGAGAGGCTGTATCAGCCACTACTGCTGTCTGTTACAGTCACAGTAGCACTGACTGCGCTGCTCATATATTCATCCAGCCGTGGTCTCCCATAGCGGAAGCCGCCTCCCTTAAGGCTGCAGACCCACCTGCAGGCCGCCGTGCCAGCAGCTCTAGAGCAGAGGGAGAAGCCCAGGCCAGAAAAGCAGTCATGCATTGCAAAGCCACTATCAGGCTTTGCTTCACAGGTGAAGAAACCGAGACAGATAGAGAGCAAGTGAATTGCTCAGAGTGGTGTGAGTAATATCACTGGCAATGCTCAGTCTTGAAACTAAGCCTGGCTTAAGCCAGGTTCTGTGCAATGTGCAGTAAACTGGACTGCAGCATCCCTGGGTTCCCTGCTCTTGTCCCAGAGAGACTCACTGCAGGCGGCTGGTGCAGCCGACACGGTGGTTGCACCACTGAGTTTGCTCTGATCCAACAGTTCTGCTGGAGGACCTTCCCCTTTTCTTCCTCTGAGGATGTCTATGGTGAGAAAGTAGCTGATTCTTTACACAGTAAGTGCTCTTCCTTAAATTAAAATAATCCCTTCTGAGTTTTGGTCCTTCCAGCTCAGTATTTCCTTTCTGGGCACGTGATGTAGTTGAGTGACTGAATAATTTATAGGTACCACCTGGCAGGAGCAGAGACACTGACATTTAAAAAGTCAGTAAGGATGAAACAAAGGCTTTGTTGTCTGCTGATGCTCCAAGAATAGGCTACACTGAGAGCAAGCACACCTTGCATTTCCCTCTGCCCTTTGTCGCTTTTGTACCCCCTCCCAATCCACTCCAGTCTGCAATTTCCACTTCTTTCTCCCCTCCTTCACTCCCTACAATTGGCTGCCTCATGGGAGTGTGAAGCTCAGGTGCTCCATGGCCTGATTGCACAGAAGTTTCGGTAGACCATGGGCAAAAGTTGAAATTACCACCTTTTTTTGCAGTCAGATGTATTGCAGTGTGATGAATCTGTACTCTTCCTCCACCTCTTCTAACTGGGAACCCAGGGTGGACCAATCTGCCTCATTCCTAGACCTCTGAGTAACTCTTTTCTGCCCAATTTCTTTCCATTTGCTTAGGTCTAAGCATCTGCCAGACTGTTCTCTCTGGCTAAAGAATATTCTCACCCATGAGCCCTGTTTTGGACTTTGACCTTTCTCCTAGTCCTCCAGCTTGGCCAGGCCCCAAGCTTGAGAAGACTAATCAGGTAGGGAGTCCAGTCTGCAGAGAGACTAAGGGCTGTAAAGGAGAGACGTGATGGAAATCATCCCAAATGGTATTTTTGGCAGCAGGTTAATTTCCCGTGATGTGATGTGTATCCATCTAATCTGCCAGTTCTTCTTGTCTTTCAGGAAAAATTATGGGGTGGAAAAGAGCCAGAGAGAGTAGCTTGTGTTGGGGCTAGGGCTTTTATGGCTCGTGTGGCTCTTTTATGGTTCAGATGGCTATGTCAGACTAACCCATGATTCATTGACTTTTCTAGTTATTCAGACTTTGCCTAGCTGTCCATCATCCTAGGAACCAGCTAGTTTACTGAAAACTAGTTCTCCCTGCCAACACTGCCATTTCAACCCAGTATCTTTGGCAATCCTAGGACACTTCTCTTACTCTTTGGTATGCTTGAATCTGACCTAGATAAACTAGGAGACCTTGCTATTGCCCTTTGAACAGCACAACCCTCTGCACTGATTAGCTATTAGGCTAAAGTATTTGAATGCTGTACGTGATGTGCTTCGCTTTTAAAAAGAGAAGAACAGAGAAGAGCACAAATATACCCACAGAAACTACCAAATGATGAAAAATAAAGAGGTTTCTAATGTCCTCTTTTCAGATTGATAACCTGCAATCCAGTGTTAACAATGTATTGTTCCTGTCTTTAGAAGAGATACTTAGAAGAGAGAGGGAGTTGCACATTTCCTGAGCTGGATGTATTGGAAAGGATAAATAGCTCCATCCCATAGTAACACTAGTCAGTCAGGCGAGTGCTGTCACTCAGTGGGGGAGAGCCTGCTCACTGTGCAGCATCTCTGCTGTCGCTGACAGGCTGTATTCCTCACCTATCTTCCCATCGTGACTCTGCTCTGCACGTTCCATCCTTTAGTATCAGGCTGCTCCCTGCTTCTGCATCAGAGATCAGCTCTGGGAGTACATCCCCTTTCTTCTCTGTGCCATGCTTTTTGTGCCTCTGTTTTCTGCAGTCTCACATGCTGACCACTCTCACACTTCTAATCTTCTTTATTTCTTCCCCCTCTCTTCCCCCCCTGCTCTTTTCAGCACTGTAATAGCATTTGGCAATTCTTCAAAAAACATTTTTAAGCCATAATAATCTTTTCTTCATATTTTTATAGTTTTATCCATCTAACAATGCCAATGGGAAAAGTGAAGCGAAGCACTTAGTTATCATCCCAGAAAATGTTCGTGTCAAAATCAGAAGCAGACTTCAAGGTATCTCCATCTCAGGGCATGGTTCTGGGTCCCTTGCAGGGTATGGACACCACACTCTGCTCCAAGCCACTCAGGAGGTGGCAGTTCCTTCCATCACAGATCAACCAGTGGGTTGGACTGTGCCAGTCCCTTGTAATCTGCTCCAGTGCAGTCAGCTGAGAGGCCAAGCTGGTGAGCTTTGTACAGGTAGGTGAGAGTCATTCACAGGATCCCATCACCAGCCCAGTTTTGGGGGTACCAGCAAGCAGCTGGCTTTGCAGGAATAGTCTAAATCTTCTAAATGCTTGAAACGTGTGCCTGAAAGCCACAGATTAGGTAAGAGGGAAGGATGTGGGAAATTGGCTAGATCTTTTATTTGCCCCTTGTACCCTGTATGATATTATCATTATCTGATGCTGTGCTTTCAGAGCATGAGCAGGCCTTGTGTCAGCCTCAACACAGGGGTGAGCGTAGGTCGGCTACCTGGAAAGACATACGTGCTGTGGTTATTGTGGGGAGTGTAACGGGAGGGAATAAAACTAAACATTTCTCCCATTTATGGAGGGTAGTCGATGTGTCTGCTGTATATTGTTCCTCCTTGGACAGAGCTCTTGAATGGCTGTCAGGACACTGAAGGCTTTTAAATATAAAAGAAAGCCAACCTAAACTTCCCTCATCTGGTCTGGATAATCTGACTGATCTCGCCATTCCCGAGGAACAATGGAAAATTGCCTGAATATTTAAACATGTATTGTTCTTAGGGAAACAAAATGTTCAGCTAGTTTGGTTGCCTTAGCAACATCCACTTCTAAAAATACAAAAGAGACACTCTACAAAATAAGTGAACGTGTAGAAGAGGCAAGGAGAGAAAATGCTTCTTTCTCCCTGACCCAGAGCAACTGGGTTGTGGGCATGGAATGCTTTCATTTAAATCTCAGTGAAGGGTTCAGGGCGTGTCTTCACACACTTGTTGCACAAGTTTCATTTTTAACAGTTTAGAACATGACTACTGTTAAACCCATGCAAGCCCCTGTGACATCTCTTTTATATTGGCTCCAAACTGATTTTGTCACAGAATCACACAGAATCACACAATGTCAGGGATTGGAAGGGACCTCAAAAGATCATCCAGTCCAACCCCCTGCCAGAGCGGGAACCTAAATGAGATCACACAGGAAGGCGTCCAGGCGGGTCTTGAATATCTCCAGAGTACGTTTAGTGTGATGTGAGCCCTGAGAGCACAGGTTACACCAGGAGTAAGCAGCAGGTCACAGCAATGGTTGCTGTGTGTTGGGGTGGCAAGAAGGCTAAAACTGTAAGGATTAATTAAGAATGATCAAAGACCAATCTGAGATAGACCTTGCAAAGGCCAGTAAAAGAAACAACAAACAATTCCTCTGTGATGTGATGTGGAAAGGACCTGTGCATGCTTGGGGAAAGTAATGAGGGGATCATAGGTATGACCCACTGACAGCATCAATTAAGCACTTAACCCTGCAGTTTTCACTAATTCTGGCAATGGAGAACACAGGGCAAGTGCTATGAGTATAGAAAAGGAAATGTCTGCATTCGAAATAAAACAAAAACATAAGCATCTTGATCAGCTCCAGTCACAGGAACCAGAATATCTCAGAATATTGAGATAGCTGGCATATGAAATAGCAGGTCTTCCAGGGTTGACTTTTAATTAATCTATCAAGTTGGTGGTGGCACTGTCTGACTGCAGAATAGCAGATACAGTACTTCTGTTATCTCTAAGAAAAGGAAAAGGGTGTAATCTAGGGAATTGCAGACCCTGACCACCACAGTGTGTACAGCTTTGGAGCCAATCTGTGGGAAGGAATAATTAAAAAAATATGGAGGCAAATGAATGATGAGGTACAATGCAATATCAGTTTGTCAAAGGCAGAGCATGCCAGAATAACTCGAGATTTCTCTTTGATAAGGCAACTATTTTGGAGAGGGGAAATGACAGAGATCTTATCTGTCCAGATGACAATAAAGTACTTGACACAGTGCCATATTTAAATTAATAGCTAAAATAGAAGTTACGAAAGAGTTGGAAGGCGGGTAAAGAGCTGGCTGATGGGGAGACAAAGACAGGTTGTATGGAAAGGGCAGGTCTCAGGTTAGAAGAATGGAATTCAGGAACTGGCTTTGCTAGTGCATTAGCTTTAATATGCAGAAATGTATCGGCATCCATAACAGTATTGCTGTGGTGGCTCAGCAGCTGGAAATGCCAGAGAAGGACAAAAGCTTGCACATAGTAATACATTACACTGTCATCACATGGTGAGTGTGAGCCCTAACGTGTTGCAGTTGTGAAAAGGGAAGTAATACCCTACAGTGTATCCGGAGAGAGACGGAAGAGTGAATAGTGGCATGCAGGACTCAGGAGAGATCTCATTTGAAAAATGGAGTGCAATTCTTGTCTCTTACTTACTTGAAATTTGTCTTCCAATGGGAACAGGTGAAGAGAAGAGTGAGCAGGTGATACCAGGAGCTGGGAGACTCCTAACCTATGTGAAAAGAGTGAGAGAGACTGGCTTTTACAGCCAGCAAAGTGAAGCATGAGAGAGGCTGTATCTCCTCTCTATAAATGTATCAGGGTGTAAAAATCAGAAGAAGAGGAAGTTATTAAAGCTGCAGGACAATTGTATCCCAAGAACAAGTGGGTATAAACTGACCATAAGGGAATTTAGCCTTGAAATTAGAAGAAAGCTTCTACCCATCAGAGCAATTAAGTTTGGGAACAGTCTAATGGGAGAGGCAAGGAAAGGAGGCCAGCATGCTTTAAGAGGATTTCACTCAAATGAAAAACATTTTGTGCTGTGGCTTCCTGTGATAGCACTCAGTGACTGAGAGGTTTCTAGGGCTATATTTGCCTAATCACAAATCAATTTAGCAGCATCAATATCCAAGAGGTCCCCACTTTGCCTAAACTTAAGTCTGTGCTTTCAGCCACACCAGTACAACTCAGGGTGCAAAACAATGATTTGCTGGAAAACACTTGGTGGGGAGAGAATGACACAGCAGAGAAAGGAAAATGCTATTTCAGCAGAAAGTCCTTATCCTTCCCTGGTTCTGAGGGACATGAGGTAGAGCCACATTTGCAAGTTGGGGATACAGCCCTGTGATGGTGATGCCAACAGATGAGCCAAAAGAGCTTCCTAAAAGTGTAGTAACTGCATACACTGTGTGTAAACCTGTTGCAGAGACAGACAGAAACAGCCTCAATTCTTTCCTAGTGTGTATCTGTTTGCTTTACCCCATGAACTGTCTTTGTTGAAGCTGTTTGGATGAAAGCCGCCTTTTTTTCTGGATGTTGTTCAGCCTGGTTTTTATCACTTACAGGGTGGTTGTCATGCTGTATTTATGCTCCTCATGACTTTTTATGACACTTGCTCTCACAGAAACTTTTTACAGAAGAGGAACTATACTTGGGAAGTCCGTAGTAGAACAGATTGTCTGTGAAATCCCTACTCCCTGCCTAACCACAAAGCCAGTGTCTCTGCTGCCCTTTCTTCCTTGTTTCATTTTCCCTTTCCATTTTAGTCTGCTCTGTCAAGCTCGCTCATGTCATCTTCACTCCCTTCTTCTCCTTGCCAGCTGAAGCACATGGCTGGGGTGCTCTGCTGCAAGCCTCTGCCCTCTGATTTCTCATGGTTCTCCATTTGTTCCACCCATCGCTCTCACAGCTCTCGTGGTTGTAGATCACCACAGTAACAGCACAGGGGTGGTTAGAATGAACATAGAAGAAATGAGTTATTGTGACTCTAGCTGAGGCAATATACATGTACAAGTGAGAAGCAGAGCTTTGGGAGAGCCCTGGGCAGGTTTCTTGGTTTATACAATGGTTAGAAGCTAATATGCAGACTTGCCAGATCTTGCTCATCAAGGGTAAAATTCATGCAATTAATTCCCACCCTGTGCTCCCCTCAGCAGGCAGCTTTTGCTCTGTGTTTTCTCTGCAGCGTTGCAGCCTCTACCTCCCCTGGTCCTTGTCTTCCATGCCAGGTATGGCTGGGGAGGGTAATCTGTCATCCCAATCTGTCATCCACTGGAGGCCATCTGAGGGGACAAGGGTGCCACAGAGCAGGACACAAATCTCTTATGCTGTCATGTGAGCCAGTGGGCCACATGCAACTCCCATCAGCATAATACATGGAAGAGAAAAAGAGTTGGCAGAGAAGAAAGCAAAGGCGCTGGATGCTGCAGTTGCTATGCAAGACTTGAAATGATCTGACATAACTATTCTGGGGGGATCTGTAATGCAAGGAAACTCACATGTGTGTATCCTTCAATAGGCAGAGTGAGCTGCAGCTCATCTCTACATGTGCTTTGATTTGAAAAAACAGTTAATTATATATCATTCACACTCTACTGTAATTATTCTGTCTCCAGAAACAAAGTTTATATGCAGTGTTGCAAGGGTCTGTCAATGCCACTGCAGCCCTTTGGGTGATCAGGCTTATGCAAGCCTGTTGTTTTAAGCAGGGAGATTTTCTCTAAGTATCAGAACTTTTATGTATTTAAGTTGTGATGAGAATGGAGACCTTTCCCACAGATATGTGTCTTTCCAAGCAAGGAGTCTCAAAAGCAATTTTTATATGGTGAACATGACATCTGACTATATAGCCAGTTTCAGAGATTCTTGCCTTTCACCATCTTCCTGTCACTGTCCCATTTATGTGGGTGTAACTTTTGGTGCAATTGCAGCCATTGCTTACAAGGAAAATGACTCAGTTATGTTTAGATGTGGTCAGTGCCACAAGTGTCTTGAGAAATTATTAATCATAATGGATGAGATCTTCAGATGAATGAAGTTAATATTTGTCTCAGAAAAAAGTGTGCAGGTCAAGGTGACATAAGCTAACATTTTACCCAGCTAACCCTCACTCTGCAGAAAGATTAAAATGCATCCAAGAGGATGTTATTAAAAGGAGTTTAGGGTTTGTGCTACCTATGACACAGGTATATGTCCCTTGCAGACTGCTACAGTGGCCAGAGATTTAGATGTGCTCTCCTCTGTCTGCTCCTAAATAGGAAGAGAAGTAAGACACGTAAAGCTGGGTGTTTCATGTCAGTGCTTATGAACTTGTTGTCCAAAGACCACAGGTGCTTGGTAGGACATTAAAGTTTTTCTACAAAATACTGTAAAAACACACACTGAAAGAAAA
>NW_010322999.1:29663-29925 GCF_000700745.2 Antrostomus carolinensis | reverse complement strand
TCCTGCTTGCAAGCAACAACAAATGGAGAGGGAGAAAGAAAATGCTATTTAATTTATATAAACAGAAGGAGGAAAAAATAAAGGCATCTACAAAATCTTAGTCTAATTTTTAGTTGTTTATGAAGGAAAAGCAGTAAGATGTGTCTTTTTTTTTTCATAAAGACTGGATTGCTAAAGAACAGTGCTACACTCTGCCTCAGCACAATCCTTTTGATCAACTTTCTGCCTGCTTTGTACCTCAAACTCTCTGACAAAGCTGGGG
>NW_010322999.1:10452-29639 GCF_000700745.2 Antrostomus carolinensis | reverse complement strand
TTCTCTCCATCTCCTCTCTCAGCTGAGGAGCTCACACAACATGGGTGAAGACTCAAGGGCTCAAATCTCACTATCTCCAATAGTATGCCTCAGTCTTACCCCCTGAAGAGTTTTCACTTTCTTTATTGGCAAGATAATTAAAGGGAAACCCACTTCTTACATCAGCTGCTCCTTTGCAAAGCTTCATGCAAAGCCACCAGCTTTGTTCAGGAGCATTCTTCTTCTTCCCTGTTAGCCAAATGACTGATGCGGGCCCATCCCCTTTTATCTGAGGCATCGCACTGTGATAACAGCAAGAGATTCTAGCCCTGTGGTCCAGTGGCCAAAAGCAGTGGTCCCATGATGTGATCCTCTCTTCCCTGCATGTGTATTCCTGCTTGGCCTCTTTCATCAGACCGCCTAGCTGTCACATCCCCATCTCCGTTGGTGATTTCCAGCTGCCAGTTTCCTGCTACCCCTTCTCTGACCTGTGATTAAAGTAGCTGTGGCAGCTCACTGGCTCTGGGGACTGTCATCACAGGCTTTAATGAGTATGTGGTGATGTGGCAATGCCTCCCCTTACAGTATGGGGGCACAGCCTAAGAAAGAGGAAGGGAACAAGTAGTGAACTAGACTCAACAAAGGCTGTGTCTGCTTGAGGATGTGGTGGCAGGCAGCCACAGGATCTGTACGTGTTTGTCTGTAGTTACGTACAGCGCCTCTGTCGTGCTTTACTGCTTTCCACCAGGTGGGAGAATCTGCAAGGGTAAAAAATCTCAGTGGGGAGACCCCAGGATTTCTCTCTGTCAATCACAAAACCTACCCAGCTCATCTGTCACCAGCTTTTTGCGTGTAGCTTTGTTCGCAATTACTGATCTGTTCCTAAAACTGGGGGCAGAGATGAGTAAGTCAGTAATAATGGCTTTACTCCTCTTCCTGCTGTAGGCAGGAAAAATGGTCATGAACTCGGAGATCCAATTGGGCAAGGCCAGGATCTGAGTGAGGCTCCCTGTTGAAGAAAGACTGTCTTCCTCGGTGGCTGCTTCTGCTCTCCCACTGTCAGAAAATGTCCTGAGCCCAAGTGCATCCCTGGAGACAGATGCTGGTTCCTGCTAGTGCTCTGCTGCACAGCATCTGCCTGGAACCTCATAGGAGTGTGAAGTGGAACTGCCATTACAGTGGAAGTGTGGATCATGAAACTTGTTCTTCAGTGCTGTGGTGCCTGTCCTCGTGCAGAAAAAGGCTTTGTTTCAAGATATTAGGAAGAAATTTATCACTATGAGGGTGGTCAGACACTGGCACAGGTTGCCCAGAGAAGCTGTGGATGCCCCCTCCCTGGAAGTGTTCAAGGCCAGGTTGGATGAGGCTTTGAGCAACCTGGTCTAGTGGAAGGTGTCCCTGCTGATGGCAGGGGGGTTGGAACTAGATGATCTTTAAGGTCCCTTCCAACCCAGATCATTCTATGATTTAAGAAACAGTTCATAGGACCGCATGGACAAACAGAGGAAACTGTACTTGTTCAGCTTTTCTGTCTGAAGCCAAGAACTCCCACAAGGTTTCAAAGATTTTGGAGACAGAGTGTATGATATAACTAGGGGTTTGTACTTTCTAGCTAGCAGAGGTTTTCCTCATAGACAGGTCTAGATGGCATTGAAGTACATGGCAGTACAGTACATCCACCATGCTGAGACTATGAGCAAAACCAGTTCCTGCAGGCTTATAAGCACAGCAGATCTCCACAGCCAAAGCCAGACTCCAGTAAATCTCTCTGTCTTGGATTTCAGTAGAGCCAGGATTTTGCCCCCACATCTACTTTCATCAGAATAACTTTTTTCAGTCCTAAACCATCTATCTGACCAGTGCTTTCTTCCCATTTAATCCCTGGCTGCCTTCTGCGAAGAATCGCTCGGTACGAGTTACTGCTTTGCCGTTATGCGGTTATTTTAGATATCTGTATTTTATTCTGTAATCTGTCTGGCTGTGCTGTCCCAGCCAACCAGGTCACTCTGTTGCAATTCCTCTCCCATATCATGCCCCGACAATTTCCTTATCCCTCCATTCCCCCTGCAGTGAGATTCCAAGTTTCTGAGGGCAAACCATCTCGAAACACTAAAACCAGCAGAATTATACCTACCAGAAAGCTCTGACTCACATCTGTCTCTCAGGGGTTAGTGCCCCCCATCCCTTGATACCCCAGCTGATGTCCCCACAACTGTGCATGCCCATGAAGGGATCCCATCCAACCCTTTGCATTCTTTCCAGAAAATCTGGCTGCATCACAGCCCTGCAGTGGGCACAAGAAAAGCTGCCCTGAAGGTTGCCTTTAAAGCCGTGAACTGATGACGTTGTCGGCACATAGTGTTCATTCCCAAGTCATGAAGTTTATTCTGGGACCACTTGAGAGCTTCAAAGGTCCGTCCCCTTGCCAGGAAAATATCTGTGCTGTTGAGCTCTCCTTCAGATTCTCTCCACATGCCATAAAGGAAATGTTCAGAAACCTAATCTGAGGGGGATCGGGCTACGAATTCTCCTTGTCTCCATCAGCTTCATGAGGCACGAAATCTGAGGGTGCCGTAGGAATCAGACGGCCTTTCTAATGCACACCAGCTGTGTCATGTGCCTTCAGCAGGGAGGAAAGCTCTCATGTGTCCCTGTTACTTCAGACTCTGCTCTTGCTGGTACCCGGCTGGCTTAGGAGGACCCTATTGCCTGTAGATAGGACCGCTGCTAGGTAAGCAAATAGGAATGACATGTTCTTCCCTTGGGGTAAGAGTGAGAGATGAAGGATGGTCTTGTGACTGAGGCTCTGAGCTGTGACTCAGAAAAATAAAAATTTCTGTTCTCATCTCTGTTGCTCAATTCTTGAATGACCTTGACAAGTCACAGTTAACTGTTTCAGTTCCCATCTTTGATCTGGGGAAGATAATGCTTCTTTTTCCCTTTTTCTAACCTGTGTTAGTCCTCAACTTTTGTGCTACAGGCTGTCCTCAGGGGTAAGTTTGTGTGTCATCCAGCACAGTTAGCCCTTCATTCTGAGTGAGCCTTTGGGTGCTATTACAATATCCCTAAGCAGGAACAGGAGTGGAGCCTAGGGCATGCGTGGGCAGTGCACTGATCCTGACAGCATCTTGCTGGTCCTGTTCTCTTGGCACATTTTGACTCAGTAAAGGCTGTCACAGTCTCTTGAGCATGGTCTGAGCTACAAGTAACTACCACAGCCTCAAATGGATAAACACCAGATGCTAAACATTCACTGTCAGATGCTGTATTGTAAGTGAAGGCAGATAGTTAACCTGCTTTGGGTACCTCATCCAGGATGTTGAGATGTGTTCTCAGCTCTGCTGACACTGACTTGAGGAGATAAGCTAAATCAAGCTCCATAACCCTCATGGAAGGGCTTATGTGCCATCATTTGAAGTGCCACAGAAGTGCCAAATGCCTGACAGTATTTGGAAAGGAGACTATTTCAGCAAAGCAATGGCAGTTTTGGAAATTTTGTGTAAAATGCCTATAATTGTATAGGGGGATGTCTAAAAAATGGAAGCCACTTCCACAAGACAGAGACCAGACAGAAATCAGGTGGGAGATGAAGGGAGAGTATGTGCCCATGTAGAAGAGACATTTCCTCAGTAGAATGTACCTGCCGGAAGCCTCTTTTCTTGGGCCATATTATCCCAAGTTAAATCAGCTATTCAGAATGACTTGATGTTGCCAGAAATCAACAGAAGGGGAAAGCCCTGTATAAATAGGCACCAGGAAAAACTAGTTTAAGGATGTGATCCTGTAAGATCCTGCTTCAGAATCCAGATCTGGGTCAACTCTTCTACACCCTCAGCAGAACAAGAGCTTTGGTGTGGGACAAGATGAATTGTGAGGGAAAAATTGAGGGAGAACAGAGAAGGATCTTGTGAAGAAAATGGATGGAAAAAAGAATAGGGACGAGGAGGTTTGAGAGAATGGCATGAAGGAATGGAGTAGTGGAGTGAGTGATTGGGAAAGAAAAAGAAAAGATGAAAGGAAATTGAGGGGAGGTGGAAGAACAGAAGATTTTTAGTGGGTGTGTGGTGATGCATTTGTTGAGCTGGGTGTACCTTGGAGCACATCTTGAATGATGTATCTGTGGCCCTCTTGGTAGGCCTTGGAGAGGAATGTCTTATACTTTCCTCTTACCTTTTGATCTGCACGAGGAGAAGGATATTACTGAGTCTCAGACCTCTTATTTAGGATCCCCGAGTATCAGAGCAAGCTAAAACCAAACAGTTCTCCAAACACACTTCTTAAAGAGTGACATTTTTTCAATGGCTGGAATTCCTTAAACTCCTGTCTCTGATTTGAATAATCCCTGCAAAGCTATGTGATTTCAGGTGTAGTTTGCTGACAGCAAAGACAGATTTAGGGAATGAGACCATTTCACAGAGATATATCATAGGCCCTGAAGGACAAGGTCCTATTTCATCAGGAAATAGCGTTACAGGCTTTTCCTGTTATTTTTATAGGGCAGTTTGAGACTCAGTGTGGCTTAGATCTAGTATGAACCTATCTTTGCTTCAGCCTTTCTCCCAGACCAGCCAGTCACTGATTCCTCAAGAGCTTGCTGTGGCAGTTACCGCCAGCTTTCCTTATTTTATTGGGAGTTTCTCAGCAGTCAGAGGTTTTGTGGCAGCATTATGGGATTATACCAAAGGTCAGCTTTCTTTTTATTTAGTTAGAGTATGTTTCCCTGTTGGTTGCTGAGAAGAGCTTTAAAACATGAAAGTTAGAGGTTTAAAAAAACAGAGAAAAAAATTAAATAATTCCCAATTTTGAAAAAATAGTGTTTATGTGAATGTCATCATTGCTAGTTACCTCATTTGTGATTTTTTAATAGATTGAGTTTTTTGGGGATTGTGAAAAGGGAAAATGAGGTCATAGCCAGTGTATTTGCGTAATAAATTTTCTACAGGATTTTAAGATATTTCAGGCAAGAAAAGTGTGATACAAACTGTCAGGTTAGTTTCTTTCAGTGTATTTTCTTCCCAAAAGTTGTTCCCTTTGAAACAGAGTGGCCAAAACAAGTGTGAAACTTCACAAAAGTAACTTGCTAATGGAAGTGAAGCCAAGGGCTTCTTAGCGTTAGGCAATCTGCAGAGGTAAGAACTCCACTGCAGAGTTGTCAGGATGGATCACATTGGGATTGCATGTGTTCTGGCATTTCCATCGGCGCCGCTCCCGCCTTTAAACAAGCCTTAAAATGTTGTGGTATGCTGTGATAGTGTCAGAAACTGCACTGCCCAGCCCTGGGAATCACCTTTGCCACTGATTCCTGCAGAGTCCCCTGGTAACACACAACGTTGCTTGACACATCCAGGCATTTTGTTTGACCTTCCAGACAACCAACAATGCCCAACCCCAATTCCTTCATTTCATCTTTGTGGTAGCAAAACCAATCAGACCCTACAACAACTTTCTTGACTAAATTAGCAACTTCTATTTCCTGTTGCTTTTACCACAACATAATTTATTAATGACCTTCAAGAGCCTTCTCTATCACAGTACCCCACTGGCTAGTACAGGTTGCACCACAGACAGATTATGGAAGTAAACAACAAACAATCTTGCACATAGCTTGAGTCCAAGCTCTATCAACCGTGTCCAATATATCCAGTCTGCAAATCTAGACAGCATCTAGGAACTCTCATGGTCTCACCCCACAGACACATCAGCAGTCCCACCGAGCCCCCAGGAGTGGCCAGCCAGTTCTGTCTTGTTCCTGATAAAAACATACCAGCCTCTGAACACAAGGCTGATGAAACCTTGTGCTTTCTCCTTCCCTGTAACGTGAAGTGTATGGTAATAGAAGCAATAGATAGGGCTGCCCATAACAGCAGGGGTGCGAAAATAATCTGTCCTGTGTGTCTGTTTTCCCTGTGAGCCTCTCCTGTTCCACAATAGAGTCAAGACAGTGGTCTCTCTTGTTTCACTGCTTGTGCAGAGATCACTGTAGGTGGTCAGGCACGTCAAATACTCCACATCTGCTAAGAACCCGTAGCCTGTGGCTCCTGTGCAATCTGCAAAACTAGAAATTAAACCTTCTGGGCAGCAAAATTGTAGTTGCTCAGCTAGAAGACTAGACCCATTAGCAAGGAAGAACTGAAAGATGGTTGAAATTAAGAGCATTTACCTTCCAAGTCCTCTGGATATACCAAAACTTTATTACGTATGCCATCTGCAAGTGTGTGTCCTAGAGCACACAATCACACGTTCTCTTGTGTGTAGACATACACGTAAATATTGGCTGTTGTGAAGTGGCATGCTGTTGTGGGCAAAAACAGTCCTGGATTGGGGAATTTAACAACAAATATTGCCAATTAACATAAACTTTTAATTGCTGTTTCTGGAATTGAGAAATAAAGAAGACAAGTAAAGAAGTGCTTAAGGAATATATCCCAGCTTCCCTCTGGATACGCCTCCTCCTCCTTGCTGGTCTGCAGTCCCCTAGCCACACGCGATGATGAGTCCCCTCGGTGAGATGAAGCATGGCACAGGAGGTTGGAGTTGATGTATTGTGGTTCATTTGCTTTTGCTGCTCCTTGTTTCTTACTCAGCTGCTCCATCATGGGTTTCTCTGTTGGCTGCCATCTCTTCAGAGGCATGTCTCCTCTTGTGCCTCCTTTTGCTCTGACATATCTCTTGCTCTACCCCTGCTTGGGTGTCTTGAGCTCCTGCATGGGTGTCTCACTTGTGCCTCCTTCTCTCTCTCTCTATCTCTCTGGCACCTCCTGCTCCAGGAGCAGCTACTGCCCTTTCTTAAATATGTTTTCACCGAGGTTCCATATCTTCTTCTGACTAGCAACAGCACTGGGACATGGTGGGTTGGTGTCCCCCATTGCTGAGTTGGCTGGACCTAGCTGGGACTGAGACTGGACAATCTCTGATCTTGTCCCACACAGGGCACCCTCCACCTTCCACCCCACCAACCCTGCCCAATAAATATACACTCAAAAAAGTATTTATACCATGCTAAAATATATGCATGTCAACAAAGAAGTTCCATGGGAGTCTTTCTGCTTCAGCCCATGGGGTAAAATACTCTTCCAAAGAAACTTAAATCCCCCAACTTCCCATTGCCCTGTGAGATGTATTTGTAATTTGGGGGTTGGAACTAGATGATTTTTAAGGTCCCTTCCAACCCAAATCATTCTATGATTCTATGATTCTAATTCAGCATATAGAGTTTAATGTATGCCTTGGAGCTGGCTGAAGGAGGTGTATGAAGGACCTGGCTGACTGGTGACCTTTTAGACAGAGCGATCCCTTGTGACAAAGCGCATGGGAACTCCATTGGACACTATTCTGCCCATTGGACACTATTCTGCAGGCTAGCTGGCACCATGTGCGGTCTCCATCACAGCAGCATCCACACAAGCTGTAGTCAGGACCAAGTGGTCATACTGGTGGCTTTTTTCCACAGCTCGCAGGCAGCAGTGCAGTAATTATAGCATCTCTTTCATTTCCTGTTGTCTTCAGCCTTACTAAAAGGATCACCAGCAGAGAACACAATGGTAAAAAAGGGCTCTACCAGTGAAACAAAACTGATCCTTGGCCTAAAGTGGATATGAGAACAGATCTAAATAGTCACCTTGGTATGTGCTTGACTCGAGCCCTACAGCCATCCACACAACTTCCTTGCTGGTGCTTATCTGGGCCCATTCTGGTGTTTTTCTGGCTCCTGTTGGTGCATTTGGGGGCTGCCACCACAGAGAGTGCAGGGGTGACCTGAAAGAAGAGAGAGGAGTACAGCCGTCCGAGCCTGGAGGGAGGGAGACAGCAACAGCACCTAGTGGGAATACAGAAGGCTCAGTGAAGGAGAGAAGGCATAAAGAAGTTGACAGTCCTGTGGTGTAGGGCTGAAGCTCTTGGAACCCAGGATTTATGAAGTCCCATCAATTAGGAGAAGGGTGGACTCTTTTCCTCATTTCATTGCTCCTACACAGACTGTATCTTATGACAAGACTCTCTTGGCAGTGGATTTGCATGAATAATGTGGCTGTACTGTACACAAGTAAATAATATTTTATTCTCAAGCATTCCCAAGTGGTGTTTGTACAGTCCTGGAGTCCTGAAATGCTACCTGCCTGGCAAAAGTTTGACTTTGGTAATCAAAAGGAAATGATTCATCCTGTAGGACGGGAAACCCTCTTCAGGACTGCAAGAACATGGAGATTCCAGGGCTGCACAAAACAAACTTCACCCACTGTGGAGCTGCAGCTACTTCTGGGCTGAACAACAGCTGTTGGGTACTGCGTGACCCCATGAGGTACCAGATCGGTTCAGGAAATGGAAAACTGTCAAGCAGATGCTGCTTGGACATTCATGGTGGGGGGAAGTACTAGGAATCTTGATTGAGGTCCACCGTTTCCAATAGTGACCCTCTAGAAAAGGCATCTTTAAAGAGTCAGTCTGTTGTTGCTTTTACAGTGCATCAGAAAGTGTCTTCAGAAGCGTAAGACTGCATGATAGCGTGTGAGGGTATTGGATCAACCCTTGGGTAGCGTTTTCTTTAAGGATTCCCATCCAAGTACTGATAGGTGTAACTCAAGAAGAATGAACAAGCAAGACCACAGAAAAGTAGAATAAATAAGTATGATTTCAGGTCAGTGAGAAAATAACTAAACAAAACACACTGAGCTCTTTATTTCTAAAAACTTAGAAAGAGAAACCAGCCACCAGGCAGCAAACACCTCAGAAGCTGAGGATCTCTAGAAAGGGAATTGTGGTGTAAGAGTGGTTTGTAACTAATTAAACTGGATTTTTAAATTGTTTTTATTTTTTTAATTTAAGGTTCTCTCATTACTAACAGGAAAAAACAGAGAGGATGCTGTGGCAACTTGAAGCTGCTGGTGTGACTAAGGTAATTAAAGCAGCCCATATGGATTTCAGACCACCCACCTACCCACCCCAGCCCTTAGTCAAGTCAAAACAAAACATTACATTTTTGAAGAGTTGGAGCTATGGAAAAATATGGGCCTTCAGAAGGCTTGTTATTAGACACTGCCAAGATAGTTTTTTGATGAGCATTTCTGTTGATTTGGCAACAGAAATAAAACACTGGAGTTGTTTATTATGATATGTAATGTGAGGTGGAGGCTCTTTGGCAGGTATTCCCCTTCAGGGCTTGTCTCTCAGGCGTAGGAGATGCAGGTGGCAGGGCACGGTGGCATCTTCTCAGGATTGCCAGTTTTCACACATTCATCTCAATGAGCCAGATTCTCCCTTCTGCAATGTGTTAAACCAGGAATAATTCCATAGAAATCACTGCTACAGAGCCAGCATGAGGTCATCAGTGGAATGTGGGGTCACAAGCAGCTTCTCCCTTTAGAGTAGCAAGGGACACCCTGCTCCCAGACAGCTGAGTTTCTACAGGTGAGCAAAAAAATCTGTAGCTTAGGACTACTGCTCCCGTGCATTACAGATGGTCCACTCTGAAATTTCCAGCCCGAGTGATCTAAGAGCCTAATTGCCATTTGCATGCAAAATTAGGCTCCTAAGCAGTTTGTGCCATGCCTGCAGCCAGGAGTTCTGCAGCTGTTAGATTTCTCGGTTTGCGAGCAGTGCCTTTATCATATCACCAAAGATGGTACTTGCCTCCCCAAATGTGGCTTGTTGGCTGAAGTCAGAGTGCCCAGTGGGGTGTCAGCCCGTGCTGTCCTCAGAGCCTGATACAATGTCCTGTGGGACACTTTTGCAGAGCATTTCTGGTGGCTGTTGCAACACTCAGTAAACTGTGGGGCTGTTGTATCAAATTCCCATGGCTCTATCTTCCACGATGTGTTTTCCACCTCTTCTAATGTTTTAGCCTCTTTATAAATCTTCACCATTTCTGGTGTCCTTTGTCAGGATGATAACATTCTTGGATCTGGTGTACAAAGGGATCACGCAGCCTGAGGAGACCAGACACGGGTTTCAGGAAAACACCATTGCCCACTGGTTACCTCTCGAGCAGGAGGATGAGGAGAAGACCTTTAAGGCATTGCTTCACTATAGCAGGCAGCACCTGTGTTTTTCTGCCTCTGGAAGTTTTTAGGTCCCTGTGCATCTCTGTCCTCACACTTCTTCTGGGGCAGGTCGTCCTTTTACCTTCTGCCCCTATGGGATTAGTTTTTCTTTAGCTGGAAACTTTTGGATAGGATGAGCTCTAAGACACAGTCTACATCACACTGGGGTTTAGGGTTTTTTTCAGGTCCAGATCTGGAAAAACTAGGTGGGGAGGTTGTGGATTTCAAGGGCACACTGATAGGAGAGACTAGTTAAAAAAATAGTTTAAAAAAAAGATAAAGAGACAAAAGAAATGTTCTTAGATTTATACCAGTAGTCAAAAGGAGAAGTTATTTTTTTGATTCCTAAAGCTCTCTGTAAAATATGCATGGAGCTGTTTTCCTGTCTTTGGAATTGCTCAGCTTCAAGTTATCCTTGTAGCCCTAGCTGCCAGCATGTAGCAACAGAACAGGGAAGATTGGTGAGGTGAGTCCCAGGAGAAAACTGAAGGAATGTGGCAGTAACTGTTGCTCTAGCTGCTGTGGAGAGAGGTGGCTGTGGCTCACGCGTCTCCCCCATGGCTAACGAAGAGCTGGTGGGAGCAGATGCTTCCGAACTCATCCCAACTCATTTACTGCCCACCTGCTTTCAGCATTTGTCCCAGCCGAGCTCCTCCTCAAGGCTGTGGAAAAGACTCCTCAGCAGACGGAGGCAGCAGAAGTGCCATTGCTGGGGCCAGAGTTAAAGAATCAGAGCACGTGGGAGCAGTTTTGAGCCATTGGGACTGGATTCACTGACTGTCTGTTCCAAAAGAATTGCTATCACTGCAAATTAGTGTAATTCTCTCTCTGCTGAGAGGAGATTTTAGAGGATCATGGCAAGGCACAGTTTTGGATCTTTTTTTGCTAAGAAATATTATTAAGAGTGGAGCTTTTTACTCCTGACATTTAACTTGCACGAGACAGTCAGAGATGGATATTAAGACGTAGACAGTGACTCAGGAACGTCAGGCAGAGCAGAGCAAGCTCTTCAGTGCAAGAGCAGAGGGAGAGAGAGAATAGCTGCAGCAAGTACATTTCAAGGTCAGCTTTGTGGAAGAGAAACAAAAGGCTGTAGACTTTGAAGGCCAGTGGCTCCTGGGTGTCACTTGTGCCTGCTTTTATGAAGTGGGACTGCAGGGAAGGATCCTGCATATTGTGACAATATTTCAGGACGGCGAGTTTTGGGAAGCTCTCCAATACTGTGACAAGCCAAATCTCAAGAACTGCGATAGATGAATCTCCAAGTGTTGGAAATTATGAGGTTTGTCTACACAGACAAATTGCAGTGGCTTTAAATATCCTGATGGAGTTAAAGCTCTGTGATCTCTCCTTTACTGTGAATGAACATTGTATTTTTATAAAGGTGTATGATGCCAATGCAACCATTTCTGTATGTGAGGAAAAAAAAAAAGGAAATACATCCTGACTGAAATAGTTATGCCTGCAGAAAAAAAAAATGGCTTGGAACTACTTAAACAGACTATGTGGATCATACCAGACAGCTCCAAAAGGCTACATTACAGTCATTAGGAGATGAAGTTTATATCCTTGACTAAGACTAGATTTGAGACTGGAGTAAACTGATTCTGTCCCTTCTCCTGTCTTCTGCTACAGCCACTAGCTCTAAGGGGCTGGAGGAAACTGGCCTGAAAGAGGGATCATTTCCCATTTTTTCCAGCCCCTCAGCAGCCATGGCTGTGGAACTTGTTATTGGCAACTAGATACATGGTAGCTTTGATAATTCACATGGGAGTGGACATCAGGTTGAAAGCCACCCAGATAAACTTAGCATTTTTGCTCGAGTTCCCTGGCTTTTCATGCAAACATGAGCTTATTCTGGATTTTCTCAGATCTTCTGAACTGAAATAAGGGAAGATTTTATGGGGATAGGTGGGCTAACTTTCTAGAGGTATATACCTTTCTGTACATATGTATCTGGACTTGGGCTTGGACTCCACTTCCCTGGAGAATCAGCTGATAGTGGAGTATCAGCAGATTCCTAGTTTAGCCTGAATTGACTTCATTTGCCTCATTCCAAATATAATTCAGAAAACATTATTCTAGGCAGCAGTGACAGCAAGGGACTTTCTCTTGCTATCATGAGGGGAGGATATCTCCTACAAATAGATGTCACAGAGTTAGTTGCCCTGGAAAAGAATAGTGTCCCCCAAGGACCTAGCAGAGGAGGGGGAAAAAATCAGATGAGTGACTGGCTGAGTGACTGAATCCTACTTTATAAGCAGATGAGGCAGAGGTCTCCAAATAGATAATTCTGCTGACACAGTTGCTGGTATTCTGAAAGGGAAACTTTGCCTGCCTGACTGCCAGCTTCCTTGTCTGGTTAACAGAGGAACAGGGTTGCAGTGTTGATTCTCCACGATGTTGCTTCACCTTTCATAAAACCCACAATAACATGAACTCACAGTCGCTATATTTAATCTCCCTTTAAACCTGTATTACTTCAGCAAAGTTGCAACCAGTTTACAGTAATGCTACTAAATGTACCCAAATCTCTCCTCTAGCCTGTGCAACTTCAAAGGATGTTATGTATCAGTCTGAGTGCAGAAGCCAAGAACTGTACATTGTTTTGGATTTATACTGAATAACAAAGATCTGTGTAGCTCAGTAACCTACACACAGGAAGAGGAACGTAGCTTAACTCTCCCACAGAGAATTGCTGTGTTTGACTGTGGCATCTGTGCCTCAGTTTCCTCCCTGTAATGAAACCAGACCTATTTCTGTCAAGGGCTTACAACTTTCTGAATGCCAAACAGCTGCTATAATTGTTGAGGTTGAGAGCAGCTCTCTTGCTTGCACTAGGAAAATTGAAGTCCACAAAATAAGCAACTCATAATCTGAAATATTTATGTATTCATCCCTATAAAAGCACCTGTCCTCTCTGCAAAACTACAGTGAAGCAAAATACACTACTTACTACAGCTTAGAATGGCCATCAAGGGTTTCCAATTGATTAATGTGAATTTCAACTTTTCTTCTTTAGAGAGCAGGTCAGCCCTCTTGGAGCACTGAATACACAACCTCATTGTGTGCAATGCATAAAAACAGGGCCCCTTGCAGAAAATGAGTTCCAGTGTCAAAGATGGTGCATTAAAATTGCCTATGCAGTGGCCTCTGCTTACTCAAGCTTATTCTTATGTTTGATGAATTTAGGAGAGCGGAACAGCAGAAGTACACAGATCTAAATCGTAATGCATTTCTTGGGGTACTTTGTATCCCAGTGGATGCTTAACAACCTGAGTAACAGAGGAAAAGGGAAGGAAGATATAACTGAGGCATTAGACCAGGATTCGAAGAGCTGCATCCAGTTCTTAGTTGTCATGCGATCTCGGTCTCTCCATTCCCCATCTGTAAAACACTTTTAGCAGCTGTAGCCTTTCTCTTTGGGAAGTCTTACGAAAGTGGACGCGTCAGCATCGAGAAAATGTCTAGGTACCATTCAGCTGTGTAAGCCAGTAATGGCAGCAAGGTATTGAACAGTGTATTGAACAAACCATTTTTCCATATACTGTATTAGAAACTATGAATCTTATAAATGATGAAGAAGAGTTATTTTCCCCTTCCATTGATTCCCAGCATTTTAGCAATTTCCATAACCTTCTGTAGTCCTTTCAGGCTCCTTTCTAAGCCAGAATGTGACTCGGGTGTGCCTTCTGTGCCTTGCACACAGCACACACAGTGTCAGGACATGGTGGAAAGGTGATGAGAAAGTGTTGCACAGACCCATGAGGGGACAGGAGATTCCCCCCTGATGTCTCTGCCCACCCAGTCTGCTCTCAGAAACCCAAAGCATTGGAGTTATGGATATGTTTCTCACTTTGAGACTTTAGGAACTTGATGAAATTGCAGATACCCTTGTCTCCTCTTCCCTGAAGCCTCTCTCTAGCCATAGCCGAGATAGCAAAGAATCCTTTCTTTGTTGGGAGGGAAGATAAAAAATGAAGGCAAAAAGTGGGAAAATAAACTTATCTTTAAAATGTAGTTGGAGCTGGTGATGCAGCAAATTCAGCTACTGGGTTGCTGCTTTGCAGTTGTTTGTTTTTGCCATCACCCACTAATGTAGTTGAAAGGCTAACGACTGAATTCATTGAATGCTTTCTGATTTAGTCTTTCCTCTGTTTTATATCCATTATATATTTTCATAAGTTGATCTGTCATTACAGTGAAGATAAAATTTCTGTCCTTTTTCTAGAAACTAAATGTATAAGAAAATAAAACCACAAAATATTTATAGTATCACTTGAAGTGTATCTGAGTATACCTAGGGTCTAAAAATAGCTATTTTAATTATCGACCTCTTGGGGGTGAGCTGAGAGCTCCATTTTTAGTTACAAGATATTGGAGGAGGTGGAACTCCAGGACAGTTTCAGGGCAATGATGTAGCACGGATTTCAGTAGCATAGTTCCTAGCCCAGCAGAGGAGAGGGGGAAAGTTTGTGACTATGCTGTTCAACATCATAGTGTGCTTGCACTGTAACTACAGTGTGACTGAGACATCTTTAAAGTCACGGTGTTCTATATTAAAAATCCCGTTGATGGCTAAGTGATTAAAACATGGGGGAGTAAGAACTGCTAGAGCCTTCTGTTATGGGAAAGCAATTATGTACTAAATACCTAAATGCAGATACATTTGATGGAAGGTATTCATTGGTGCAGGGAACTGGGCTTGTAAAGAATAATTGTAAGTTAATCAGTGGTATAAGTCAATTTTTTCAAACAGTTACTTTAGAGAATTCTCCTTTGAGTTCTGCTTTCGTGTTCCCATTGGCATGAATGTGAGTGTACTTCTAAAGTGAAAGGCAAAATAACACTACTTATGTTAAATTATTTGCCAGATTTATAGTCTGTCACATCCTGCTGTCTGACTGGCCCTGTTGGCCAGGGTTATTATTGCTGTGGAAAACTGAATTTAAGATTGTCTGATTTACTAAATCTCAATCTTAATCTTAACAAATATTATATTAGGCAAGTGGGAGGAGGGAGGGGGATCATTTATCTTGCACATTGCTATAGAACAGTAGTTGTAGCTGGAAAGCAGTTGTGTCTTGTTACTTTTATTGTTCTGAAATAGTAATCATAGACTGTTTCTTGCTTATCTCTAGACACTTGCAGATTTTGTGGCAGAGGAGCTAGGGAAGGAGTTCATTTGCTACCAGGAGTACCAGCCTGTGTGCATGCTCTGACCCTACAGTAAGTTTCAACCAGCTTTTCACTAAGCATAAGCTACTTCAAGCTTTTATTTACTGTTGCATAAGAGCATGTAAGTGAGAAAACAGATAATATTAACTTTTTCCCGTGCTTGTGCAACAGTAGCACTGCACTGACTTCAGAAGAGCAATGCCTGGTCCTGAGAGTAAAGGAGATCAGACTGGGATCCAGGCTGGAGTTTTCAACAAGGCATAGAGGAGTGGGGACAGTACTCAGTAGCTCATGAAGCTCCTTTAGATCCTTGTGAAAGTACAATGTGCTGTGCTTATCTCTGCATTCCTAGTTATTAACTCTGGTAGTTTAATAACAGTTGAGTTATTGCTCCAAACTATGATCAGTATGATACACTGTTCATGTGTTATCTGTGTGGGACCTCTGGGCCATTTGGGGACACACGTAGCTATCAGCAGTAGGTTAGGGTAGATGGAGGGCTTGAGCTAACTCTACTGAAGCCAATGTGAGTCTTTCCCATGACTCTGATTTGAAGCTAGATAGAGCCATATTTTGGCATGAAATTTATGCATACTTCTTAGAAAGTGTCCCTGCAGGACAAAATTGAAATGCAACGTTGGAAGAAGGCTTAAAAGAAACTTGTGCAGCTGTGGTCACTGTTACACTTAAGACTGTTCTCTCAGATGTAGAAGCTGGCCTGTTCCAACTCCGTTTACAATAGGACCTGTATTTTTTTCTAAGGGAAGTGGCATTTTTGGTTTGTCCTTTCAGATGCTCTTCCTCCTCCAGCTGTTGTCAAATACACTGAATTGTTAAACAACTGCTGCATTTGTTATGCTGTTATATGGCTGCATTTATAGGGACAAAAAGCCCAATAGGTCTGAAATGATCTCTCTTTCTCAGTGGCAGGAGCAGTGGCAGCAGCAGCAGCAGGTATTTCCTAAGAATGTCTTTGGAAGAGAGAGGAAGAGCAAGCATGCCTGTACGTATCATTTTGTACCCTGATACTCCTTCCAGGGGAACTGAGGAAATAAGCTAATTAAGCTTGAAAATGGCAGTGTTAGTTGAAGATCCTTCTGTCTGATTCTGCAAAGGTTTAATCAGACTTCTGAGTTTGGCAAGAGATTAATTTTAAGAAACAACTGCTTAAAGATTTCTCCTTATTTGTCTGCTGTCAGTCAGAGTCTCAGTTTGCTGCCCCAGTAGTAAACACTTACCTCCATGCTGTGAGTGTCTGTCTCCCCAGCTCTTTTCAGAGTGTGGGAACTAACACTGAGGAGTCAGCATGTCTTTATTACTGGGAAGTTACACTACCTGTGTGCAGATGTTGCTGCTGTTAACTTGAAAATCTGGCTGTGTAGTGCTGGGAGCAAGAAACATTTATAAAACTGGAATTATCTTCCTGGGTCTGCAGCTGAATCCTCATCATTTGACTGTAGTTGGTGGAGGCATCACAACAGATGCGCCAGCAAGATGGGTACAAATAGTACTCTCAAAAGAAGTAGTTACTCAGGTGACCAGAAGGAGCTGCTCAGATGCATTAATTACGGGTTAGAAAGTGCCCTTGAAGGTAAAATCTTCTAAGTAGTCACAGAATAGTTGCAGCAGTGCTAACAATTTCTACCAGTGTATTCAAGCTCTGACCATAATTAGACTCTGTCATGGTATCTGCTCCTGAATTCATATCTACAGGTTATAGCAATGTGGCTTAATATAGATAACTCTCCACTAGGAACCAGAGAAGGATGTGAATTTGCTCTGCACAGATTTCTCATTGCCTGTTGAAATTAAAATTAGTTTTGGCCACAATACCTTGGGCTGATTTTTAGTGAGGTGGAAACATGGTATGTCCTATTTGTATATATTAGAAGAGCTGGGAAGAGGGATGGATATGAGGTGGTAATGTTTGCAGAGAATTAGTTTGTTTAGCCTAGATAAATCTTCAAAGAGCAAGAAGCTTCACCAGGATATAGCCAAAGGTATGTGGGTGGGCAGCAGGCTGGCCCATATGTGCAAGTATGCATGTGTATTAGTAACTGCTGGGGAGCTGAAGGCAGGTAGGGACTCTTAATACATCTCATGTAGTTAAATGCAGCCACAGAGCCAAGGTGCTTACTGCCACTGACTCTCTAATGGTGCTTCATCAGCACCATGCTTTTGAAGTAAGTTCTGTCTGTTAGGGATTATCAGACAAATTTATACCATTTCTTGTATTCTGCCCAGAGCCTGGCCTCTCACAGAGAAAGGACCATGGGCTGGATGATATTGTGTGAAATGATCTGCTACAAAATACTTTAAAAGATAAAGGGCTCTGTAATCCATTACCATTCTTCTCAATCTTTCACATGATTAAATTAATCTCATTATAATACCTCTTTTCAACAGGAAGCTATCAAATGGATCCCAAGAATGTAGACATTCTGCCCAGCTCATTCAGATTCACTTATCTCACGATAAAAAGCATGGCCAGAATACACCAGCTGTACAGGAGAAGATAAATAGTTCAGATGTCTATTTGGAACCACTGTAAGTAGATCTTTTCTCTCCAGTAATGTAATTTTATCTTGCTGTATCTAATTGCAGGTAGTTGCTGAATCTAATGATGAGGTTGCTCTGTTTTCTGTCTTAACAATGACTCTAAAGCCTGAAACAATGAGAAAAATCAAGATTATCTAAAATTGTCCTTAATTATTCCACTGTTGCACGGAAGCATGTTTTTCTTGGGCTTTCATGGATAGTTCAAAAATATATTGTCTTCTTTTATGGAAAAGAAGTTCTAAAAGCTGCTGTAAGATGAGAAGGTTCATGAATTTGTGCAGTAGTCAACCGCTGACGTGTGAGACAGAGACTAAGCTATCCGAGTGTTCTCTTAAACATGTCACTCCCAGAAGACATTTCTGACACTTCTAAAATGTAAAATTACGATGTGATGCTTTGGTTTTACTGATTTACCTGTGTTTTGCATGTGAATTTCTGTCTGTGGCAGCAGAGGGGATAACTCATGGCTCTGCACTGTTAAAGCAGATCGGTGGGCTCATATTCATGGCCGGTGTGCTACCTGGAATACAACTTAGGAGTCTCCTTGCCAGCCATAGACCTCTGATACTTGAGCAAGAGCTGGCTCACCATTCAGTTGTAGGTGTCTGCTCTATTTGTAGCTATCCCCATCTTTTAAATTATTTAGCAAGTTTGATCCCTGCACTAGAGGGCAGTCAGAGTCAGCTGCACCACCTGGTTGCTATGTCACACCAGCCCCAGGAAAAGTGGGAAAATCTGTGAGCAGAAGGGGCTGCCAAGTCTCAGGACTTGCCTTCTAGACCTTCAGCTCCTTACTATTAGCCCTTTGCCAGAGCCAGGAATGAGCAGTGCAGGCACTGCCATTTCTCATCATGAATGAGAAACTGAAGTGCAGTAGCTGCTGGTTCCCTCTCCATAAGGAATTTACGCAAGTTGATCCCTCTTCCTTGGCTATTCTTAACCCCAGCTTTGCATGCATTGGGTATTTTCTAGGCCCACCTCATAAATTTTTAATGTAGATAAATGAAAAGGAAAATAACTGGATAGGACTGAAATGCTGAAAAAAATTGCTGAATTGCATTATTCCAGTGGGACAGGACTTGGACAGCTGTCATTGATTTCAACAGACATTTAAGTGCCTGGGTTTGTCTGGAAAATCAAGTGTGATATGTTTACATAGTCCCCTATACCGCTGTAGAAGCCATCAAAGTATTTCTGTCTCCTGGAAAGCTTTGTGCTATTTGCAAGTCCAATTGACTTGCTTCACCTCACCTTCCTGAAGGGCAACATTCACTTGTTTGGAAGGTGACAACATTTCAAATCCTGTTTGCATTGTAAGACACTAGGAGTATCCATTCCCTTGCCTGCTTTCTCCCCAGGGTGGCTGAACATGCCTGGCTTCGGGCTGCAGTTTGGCATGGACTGTTGGGCTGTGCCTGTGCCGTGTGGCATGCCAAG
>NW_010322999.1:0-10418 GCF_000700745.2 Antrostomus carolinensis | reverse complement strand
GCTCCCATAAGACAGAGTTCACCCAAGATTTGGGAAGGAAAGCCATTAAGTGATTGAGGATGTATATGTGAAGCATAAAGCAGAAGAGAAAATGGAGTTTGATGGAGTCTGGGACACTGGGCAGTTTATTTAGGAGAAAGGAATTTTTCTCTCTTGTAGCCAGCACTGCACCATGGCATTCTCAATTTGCCCCTTGAGAAGCAGGCATTGCCTGATGCCTCAGGCAAGATAACTAGACTTGGTGGTTGCTAATGCGACCTGGCCTAGCAGATCCTACGGTGTGTTGAAGGGAGAACCCTGGCAACCACCTGCTTGGAAATTCCTGCCCTCGTGTGCAGCTAGATTTGTAGTACCACAAGCGTAAGGAAAGCATGTTGGAACGGGAACCTCACATAAATACTATGCTGTTGAGTGAGTGGCTGGCTGCTTTTTGTAAAGAGCAGTTGACTTTGCAGACCAGCCCCAAATAGTTTTTGGGGAAGAGCTGGTTTTTTCCCATCAAAAAAGCTGACAAAAGGCAGAGAAGCAGACGGCTCTTTTACCAGCTCTGGTTGTGGGCCCATGCCACCAAGCCTTCTTGGTGACTCCTCCTCCTCCCTTTGCTCCTCACATGCACTGCTCAGGGCTGTCCAAGGCCCACTAGCTGCCATGCCTGGTTTCTGCCATCTGTACCAGCCAACCTTTTGTTTTTGCTTGGTGTTGCTCTTCATGGCTCTGTCAGTCTGAATGGCAAACACGGATACAAGCATTACCAAAAGCAAAGCCCCATGTGAAGGTAACAGTGTGCATCTGGAACTGATCCAGATGGAGTAAGTCTTCTTCCTTCACATGCTTAAGCAGGAACCAGGAAATATCTTCTTTTTTTTTTTTTCTTCTAATTCCTGCTTATTCTTTTCATAAAGGCCTGGCAATTTGTAAACATTCCCAGAGCACAAGGTGTGCTCTGAGCTTTTGCTTTCTCAGATTTCATGTCTGTTTACACTACAATAAGGCTAAATAAATGAAGGGCAATAGTAGCATCTCTTCGCTTTGTTTTCTGGCTGGCATTTCCAGTCTGGTCTGGAACAGCTGAACCCAGGAAGGGATTCCCACTGTTGTCAAAGGGCTCTACATGAATGTGTTCAGGGCTAGTCCTACATTTCTTTTATTTTGCATGCTCTAAACTCCCACCAGTTTCAGTGGGTGCTGACACTATTTGCCAACAACGGCATCAGATCCCCCAGCAGGGATCTCCTGTATTGAGGCTAGATGAGATTTATGTCTCATTTCCCTGTGCTGTGTGTAATCCTTTTGCTGCAGTGTAAGGACATAGGGAGTACAAGGTCCTGCCATTCTGATTTCATAGTATTTCGCAACACCTTTGTACTCTTCGGTTCTGTAGGGGACTGCATGTGCTGCAGGGCAGTGAGGAGGAGGATTGCTGGGGCCTTGGGAAGTGCTTGTCCTGGTCACTAAGACTTACTAGCTCTTGAGCATGAACAAATTAACCCAAAGAAAAGAGATCAAATCCTTCTTTAAAATGTCAAACTCTTTTCCTTCTCTTTTCTCTCTTTTCTCTTTTCTCTTTTTTCTCTTTTCTCCTCTCCTCTCCTCTCCTCTCCTCTCCTCTCCTCTCCTCTCCTCTTCTTTCTCCTCTCCTCTGGTCTCCTTTCCCTTTCCCTTTCCCTTTCCCTTTCCCTTTCCCTTTCCCTTTCCCTTTCCCTTTCCCTTTCCCTTTCCCTTTCCCTTTCCCTTTCCCTCTCCCTCTCCCTCTCCCTCTCCCTCTCCCTTTCCTTTTCTTCCACTTTTCTCCTTCTTTTTTAATCTCCTCTCCTATGAGCACCAAAATTTCTTTTAACCTTCTCTTCCAAATTTTCAGACAGCTTTGTCCTCAAGCAGGAGCTCATGTACCAAAACCCCATGAGAGAGGTCTATTCTTACTGTATTTCTGGCCTATTTTTGCTACAAAGAGAGATGGATGTCCTCTGAAGCTCACAATGGTATCTAACGTTTCGGATGCTTCCCCTGACCACTTGTCTATCACTTGTCCAGAACACATACTCTGTTGTTTGTAAAGTATTTGTCCACTTACAAGGGAAAAAAAAGTCACTGCAGAGGTGAACTGCTGTCAGTTTGGAGAGTGGAAGGGTGAGAAATGTCACTCTGTCCTTCTCTTTTGTGGTGAAAAATGTGGGAGAGCATATAATGAAATGAGCAGTTAAAAGGCAGAAGATTAAAGGACAAAAGGGCAGAACTTGCTCACATGTCAGGTCAGCTAGGTGCCAGGTTTTCCCCCATCCAAGGTACATTACCTGTTTCAGGCATTTTTCTCCACAGCAGTGATAGTAGACAAGGTACTTGATTTGTGAATAAGAATCTGAAAGACAGAGAGATAGAGGGGACATTTGCTCCATGACACAATGGTGGGGCTATTCCGAAGGAGAAAACACTGGCTCATAGGGATGGACCTAGGCCACTTTTAGATGAGCCAGGGTTCTTGATAGCACAATTCCATCAGCCTGCAGCTTATTCTGGTGCTGACAGCAAGTCCTCAAGTAGCTGTACCTTTTTCTGTGGCTTTGTTGGCCAGTTTAAAACTATCTTGTTTGTGTTTGTGCAGGCTGAGGTTGAAGATGTGACTTGGGTTGTGAAAGAAATGGCAGAGCAGAGACTGAACAATGCTCCTGGGTGCTCCACACCATCTCCCTTTCCTGTGTTATCCAGTGCTGCATCCTGCGGGGCTGGAGGAAAGGAGCAGCCCCTTCACACTGTACTGTGCCTGGCCACACCAGTGAGCAGAGCTCTCTTTGCCAAGAGCTCTCAGGCTGTCACCTTGCGCCTAAAGTAGCATCATGTCAGATTGATTTCTGGGATATCATTTTGGGAGCATATCTGCATTGCCCTCTGTCAATGAAGTTTATATTAAAATGAAAAGTATCTTTAAAAAAAAAAATACAGTCCCATAAAACCCTTAGTGGATCTGAATTCTGAATTAAATCTTCCACATAAACCTTCCTAAAGGCTCTGCAAGTCAAACCCTGCCTCCTTGATGCTTTCTTTGGTGGGCCTCAGATGGTATGGCTGATTTGGAAGGCAAACACCATACATGATGCCCAAGGAGGGAAGTCTATTATATTGTCTTCATGGTGCAGAATAAATGCAGGCAAGGGCAAAAGGGATGGGGGAGCAACAAACCCTACTGCCTTTTTCTGAAGTGAGAGGAGTTGCTGGAGAACCATTTCCATGGCAGCAGTTCTGTTGAGTTAGTAGCATTTTGCATAACAATTTATCAGACTAGAACTGCAATTCCAAAAAAAACTCCCCCTTAAAAATAATCCTTGGGTTTAAAGTAAGATGTATTTTACCTTTGTGGTCTCTTTTCCTTTCCTTTTCCTTTGGAAAAATGCCTAATGGAAGCCATATGTGTCACTTGTACACAGTAGTACATAAAATGAGAACATTTTTCAGAAATTTTTCTCCTCCTGTTTTGGAAGTCGATTCAGGCCTGTAAACAGATGCATTCTTCACTGCATTAGCAGTTTATTCCAGTTTTAATCAGCCACATGATGCTATCCAAATATCATTTAACCTATAATCGTCTTTTCTCCAGAAGCCCAAATATTTGTATTGCTAGTAAGAACTCATTAAGGTGGCACTCAGATTTTTTTTTTGTCCCCTGAATGCTGCCAAGTAGTTAAGTTATAATAGATTCAGAGTACTGAAAGTCTGCAGTCTCAGTACTCTCCCTAGTTATAAAATTGCTATTCTGGGAACTAACTAACTAGTACAATTACTTATTTCCAGTAACAGCAGGTCCAACCTGGTTCAAAGGTTATATATCTGGTGATGTGTAATATCATAGTCTGTATGGAAGTTCCTCTCTGAGGACAACTACGATCACCTTGAAGCAAGTGCATTAAAAATCCTGGAAGATCTTTGCTGTATAGCGTGTTGCTAGAAATGCTGCTTTTCTTAAATTCTAATCTTTTATTTATGAAAAAAGTTAGTAGGCTTTTTTCTTCCCTACTAGTTTGTGGCAATGCGTGGGGCAAAGCCGGGTGACACTGAATTCTAAAACGTCTGACTTAGCAGAGCTGAAGGGAAAGCCAGGAAGAGCATGTGCTGTGCATGGTAACCTGGAATTGTGCACATAAGCAAATATTCTGGTACCATCCACGTTTCAGATCTGAAATATACGCACAGCCTTTAGATCAAAGGATCCCTAAGTGTTTTATTGTACTGATCTACCTAATAATATTGTGCAAACTCCAAAGTACCAGTATTTGGTAAACATTCACTTACCCACCTCTGATATGGAGCGATTGCAGGAATCAATCGTTAGTTACTGTCTAACAGCATGCAACAAGCTAAGCTGAGATTTGTGGCAAGAGGAAAGGAAGCTCTTACATGAAATGACAGGATGAAGTCTTGCAGCTGATGCCCTTGCCATAGTTTTATGTGTACATACCTTGATCTTTCCAAAGGAACAGAAGAGACTGAATGCCAGGGTGAGGCAAGGTCTTGAGTCCTGCTCGGTTGTGGGGACTGCCTCAGGGGTTCTGACGGTGAGGTGCACAAGCACTGACCCAGCACAGGGAGACCAGAAGCACTAACATCTCCTTGAAGGTTTACCCCGCTGATGAAGAGTGACTGGGGGAGGGAATTGGGGAAACAGACCTTCGGTGGTGGGTGGCTGGGTTTGGGGAGGGGGTGAAGGGGAGGGTGAAGGAGTCTGAGTGTGTACAAGATGCTACCCCTTTACCTCAATTCTGTCTGGTGTTGCAGGGGTGGCTGTGCAGGCAGCAGAGGGGACCTCAGCACTTCTGTCAGGTTTCTGTGAGTTTCAGCTGCAGAGGGTACACTCAAATGGTGGGCACTGAGTATGTAGACAGTGCCAGTTGTTGTTCAGGCTGGGAAGAGGTATCAGCGGTATCAAATGGAGCTGGTCCAGAAATGTCACAGCTGGATTAACCACTATTGACTATATTAACACACAAGGCGATGCAGCAGGAGTGCTTGTCATAGAGGGTGATTGCAGAAGACTAGGAAAGGCAGCAGGCTCACCAAATGACAGGGCAGGTTGATCTTAAGAAGGCAGAGAAATAGCATGAAACTGGTAGAGGGAGAGAAGGAAACACCCATCCCATACTCCTTGAAATCTCACTGGCTCCTCATTCATGAGGCTTAATGGTATTGCCATGCTTTTCTGGCATTTGAATTGTGAAAGGTTCAAATGATGTTTTCCTGCAGTCAACCAGAATATTGCAAGTCAGACAGAATCACCTTCTTCTTTCTCTGCCAGTGAGACAGAGAAGAATCACAATTTTTCCTGTGGAAAAAAAGGAGTTAAGCTGTTAGAGCTAGGGTGATCTTTTTTCTAGGTGTGGTTGGGTTTTGGTTGGTAGTTTTTTCCTCCATACCAAGCTTTTTCAGGTCTGTATTATTTTAGTTAGAACATGTTACTATTTTAATCTCTCATCAGCCCAAACCATTGACCTAATACGTCTTCTGAGATAAAATGCATTATTTGATACAGGAAAATTTGTGTCAGTTTAAAAAAATAAATTGTGGGCTCACCAGTGAAAGAGAGCCCTTAAGGATCAGATCTCGGGTTCTGAATTTGCAAATCAGTGCTGATTCAGGTAATCCAGTTTTTTACAGGCTAGTCAGCACCCCACAATGTCACATTGAGGCCCAAAATATATTTAAAGCAGCTGTTTGCTAAGATCATGCACATGTCCACCCATTTGTTAACAGAACTACCCTAAATACAAGATTGAAACTTCACTGTAGTTCAGTTAAGATTCTGAAAAGACTGAAAATCCAGCATGCTTTCCTTCTTGATTTCAGTATATTATGTGTTGATTTAAAACTTTTTCACTGCTGCAGAGAGCAAGAAGTGAACCTGGCTAGAGGCAAGTGGTGAAGATAAAGACTCTGCAAAGAGAAAATCTCAAGCACACAAATCAACTCTGCTAACAGAAAAATAAATCAAGTCCTTAACATTCTCACAGCTATATCTGAGTCATGGCATTTTAATAACACCACTAAGAACGCTATTGCAAATTATCTAATTATTCAAGGAAGAAAATCCCCAGCAGAGGCTTTCAACCAAATCTCTTCTCACCATTGCTGGAGGATCACTCTGAAAAAGGATGGCCTTACGCTGGCAGAACCTTTGTGGAAGTCTGTGGGAGTTTGCTTTCACTGTGAGCTGCAGGAAACAGTTGGTGAAAAACTAATTCTGATGGTAAGCACTGTCAGGCAAATGGCCAAGTCCAAGAAGGAATACAGGCACCTGAACTCTTCCTGATCTCCATGACAGGCTGCAGCTTACATTTCTTCAGGTGGCTGGTCCTGTGTCTTCTTTTGTCTTTTAGGACTAACATACCAAAGTTCAAAAGCTTGCTTATTTTCACAAAAATTAAAGAAGTGATGTGTTTCCAAGAGCCATGGGCAAACTGGGCAGCAGTGCAGAAAGGAGAGCCCTGGTGAGGACAGTTAAAAAACCAGGGGCAATCTTAGATCACCCAGCATGCAGATGGGTTGTGCTGAATGCACAGTCCTTTGGCTGTGCCTTGTCACTAGACAAAGGACGACAATGTATGCTGAAGCATATGCAGTGATGCCTCACAGCTCCCTGGCTGTGCCAGTGATGCAACAGGTACACCCTTGGGAGATGAACTAGTCCCAGGGCAAATGGAGCCGGTGCACTGGTGGCTCCGAGTGTCTTGTACAAGGATCCTAAAGAAAACCAGGGCATGGAAAAAATGAAATACCAGGGAGAGTTGTACCCTCCAGTTGCTTTGCATCCTTGCAGAACTCCTCAGGAGCCACTAAACCAAGTGCACATCCCTCACAATCCTTGAGGCAAGAAAATGCAATCTGACTGAAAAAGCTTTCCCTTTACAGAGATCTAGGAATGCATCAGATCTAAGCATGGGTGAAGTGGTCTACTGAATTGCAGCATATGTAGCTTTGATTTAGGAGTTGACAAGCTGAGCTTCCATCAGTAACCGCCACACATGCTGACTTCCCCAAGAGTTGTGTGGCCTTCACAGGCTATGCCTCTTCAAGATGGCACCACTGTCCTCTTAGTGTCCTCACTGCAGCTTATTGCTGGAGACACACATTCCATGCAGGCAGCACCCTTGTATAGCTCGTTCTTTCATGTGCTGTTGATCCCCTACTTTATGTGGAAAATCTTTCAGACCAACACCCAGGTGCAGAAAAACATTGCACAAGAAATTAATCTTTCCCTGGGCAGGCACAAAGCAAAGAGGATTTGTTCCACCCCTCCAGATATCTAGAAGGTTAGTCTTTATGGCAATGAAACTTGATGAATCCCACCTTTCACGATCCACAGTGGGGTTCGTATTGCTTTGATACAGTCTCTAGGGTTGGATCAGCCCGCCCAGCTCACAGGAGTACAGTCCACAATAAAGTCCCCAGTTTTGCCTCTTGACTTGACACAGACCTTCACTTCACTTGTGGCTCCTGTGAAACACCTTGGCTCTAAACCTAGCTAGGCAGGTTGAACAAAAGTTTTACTGAAGTAAGATTAGCAAGTTCAAGCTTTGATTAGCATCTAACTTCCAGAAATGGATGTGCTCTAAGGAGACACATAAATGTTTGTTTTCTTTGTGAGAAGGTACAATATTATCTAATTCATTTTAAGATGTCAGGATTTCTGTTAGAACAAGAAGCTTGAAGAGCAGTATTCTGCACTAAGCCCAGAAACATAGCCCTGCCTTGCTCCAGAACTTCTAAGGTCCAGTCATACAGTTTATATAGAAAAGACAAGTGTTCTCTGAACTTACTGTAGGCCTTTGTTTTGCTTTGCTTTTTTATCTACCTTGTTTTTCCTAGTCTTTGGTCTTCTGTGTCTGCTAAAGCTATTCAAGAATGCAGTGCCAAACAACACCCTACTACTGCTCTGAAGCTTTTATATTAGAAGATAGCCTCTCAAATGTACTCATCCTAGGCACCAATAGCTACCTTCACCCACAGTGAAGGTTGCACAGTCGTTTCCATTACAAGAGTCTTGTCCTTTTTTTTTTTTTTTTTTTTTAGTTGCTTGCATCTTTGCTAAACTGTCATTCAGGCTGAGATTTTCCATGCCTGCTGTCTACCTCAGGCCTCTTTTGCTTAATTTAAAACAAAACAACTTAAATATCACCCATTTCTGAGAACAAGATGATGCAAAATGCGTACATCTGCCCACATTAGAAATCTTGCCATCAATTGAAAAGCTCTAGTGCATTCACCCCTTCACCTTGTTTGGAGGTCAATACAAAGCTGTCCTGCTTTTTAGAAATGTCTTTGTCATTACTGTGGTATTTCTTGAAATCTAAAAAAAGTGTAGGACTGAAGTACTTGGGTTGTGCCTGGTTAGAAGGGACCTAGAGTTTAGAAACTAAATTCTGTAAAAATGTGCCAGCCTTTCACATGGAAACCAGTGTAGCCTGAAGTGTCACAGCAGTGGCAGCACCTGCCTGGCCTCAGGCAAAGAGCACAGGCACCAGGGAGAACAGGGTTGGCCACAGGCAGAGGATTATCCTCTCCAGATCCAGAACTTAGGTCTGGGTCTGTTGTTCATGTTCAGCACATAATCTTGAAATTCCCTGGCAAACTAGGTACTTGGGGGTTCTTCTTAGGGTATGAGATTTTGACCATGAGTAATTTCTCTGTTGTCTTAGGTGGGGAAAGGCTGATGAGGAGCTGATGTTCCAGCTACATATGATAAACCTTGTGAGGACTAGGGTGAAATCTTGATGTTGCTGGTTTTTAGTTTTCTTTTAATACTTTGGAAGCATTGCAGAATATAATTCACACAACACCATTAAAATTGCAGCCATTCAGAAGCCAGGACTAGGCTTGCAGCCCTCCTTTATGGCATGAGAATGGTATGGAGAATGTAGGGATTTTTTTTAACAGTTCAGAAATTAGGATTTCAAGGTGACCAGCTGGAGAGCTACATCCATCTCGACACTGCTCATTAAACTGTCTCCTCTGAGACTTACAGTTTTTCCTTCAGAAGGAAAGCTTCAAAGTATTGCCATTTTCTTCATGTCAGGATTCTTCCTCTCATCACCTCTCCCTCTGACTTATGTTAATGAAAGTATTACTACACTGTGAATAAAGAGCAGATACGTGGCTAAAAGCAAGGGTTATGGCAAGATATCAGACCTTTCATCATAATAACTAGGTGACAGAAAGAAAAGGCAAAAGTTTGGGGTTTTTGAGGTGCATATACTCTTTTATTTACATTTTTCCTCCTCTGACAGAAGCTGTAGGAACAGGCCTGTGATACTGCCACAAGTCCAGAGCAGCTAGAGACAGGTTTACTGCAAGCACAGACATGTGCCTGGGGCAGCAGACTGCTATGGGCTACAAAGGGGCTGCCACAGTGCCTGCTGGGCCAGTACAGAAACTTTGGCTGCTGCTGGAGCTGTTGCAGAAGGGGCCAGGGTCCTTCCTCAGCAGCTGCCGTAGGCCCCAGTGCATGAGGACGGGGTCTCAGCAGATTCAGCCCCTGTTCTCCTGTTTCTTCTCCCCTCCATCTGCCCTGACATCTGCCTCTCCTCTCCAGGCAGCGATGGTAACTTTGTCTGTGTTGATCAGTTAATTTGTTCTGTAAGGGAAGATGGGGTTACTGCTGAAGAAATACTAGAATAAGATTGTTGAAAAAGACTTCACTTAATTAAAAATATTCAAGAGTTTTTAGTCTAAAATGCAGAACACTGAGTTCTAGGAATGAGCTACATATCTGACTGAGGCTCTGCAACTCATGAGTAACACAGTCATATGAACCTCAAGCCATCTCACAAGTCTCACAACATCATACATGCTTTTTAATTCTCTCCCCAACATGTAAAATATTATGAAACATGCAGAGACAAATGATTTCAAAAAATAACATACATCTAACTTTTTAAAAGTGTATGAACAAAACCACCGAGACAATTTTTCATATTTTCCAGTCAAGTTTGCTCTTGGGATAAATATTAAAATATGGATAGCCTCAGCAGCTTCAAATTTGATTTGTGTTGCAGTCTACATTGAGATTAATCATCAAGGCAAGACCACAAAGCAGATCAGCTGCACTCAACTAAAGGCTTAGACTGATTTAAGCAGTTTAGCTTCTAGTTGTGCCAGTCATGGTTCATAGGGTTAGGGGATCCTGGTTAAAGCAGTGTATGGTCAGGAAGTGTCTAGACATATAGTTCAGCTCTGATGAATGTTCAACATTTTGAAAAGGTCATAATTTTCAGGCTTTTTTCCTGATTTTTCTCTTAAACAGAGGACTATCACACATGAAAATAGAGGCTTTGCAAGCATTGAGGTTCAGGGCAGATATGAATTTCCTAACAGTAAGGATGTTCCCAAATATTAACTCTGGAACTAAGAGTTGATCTGGAATCACAGAATCACAGAAT
>NW_010322998.1:1973-2229 GCF_000700745.2 Antrostomus carolinensis | reverse complement strand
GCTGGGGTGGGACAGGCCAGGGCAGGGGCTGAGTGGAGTGGGCACCTTTCCCAGGGCCACTGTACGTGATCGTGGAGTTTGCTGCGAAGGGCAACCTGCGTGAGTCCCTCCGCGCCCGCCGCCCCCCGACACCTGACTATACTTTTGACGTCACGACAATGCCCGAGGAGCAGCTCTCTTTCAAGGACCTGGTCTCCTGCGTCTACCAGGTGGCCCGTGGCATGGAGTACCTGGAGTCCAAACGGGTAGGGCTGGC
>NW_010322998.1:1400-1895 GCF_000700745.2 Antrostomus carolinensis | reverse complement strand
TGTCCCCATGGGGAGGGGCCCTGTCCCTTCTCCTGGGCTGTCCAGAACCTCCCAGCCACATCCAGCAAAGCTCAGGGCAGTATCTCCCCAAAAATGTGGGGCTTAAAGCCTGACCCACCTCCTTGGTCCTTGGTATCTCCCCGCCCACTGCACCTGCCAGTGCAGGGTGACCCCACCACTGCCAAGGTGCCAGGGGGCCAGTGGTGCCTGGGTGTATGGGAGGGGAGTGGAGGGACACAGAGCTGAAGCCACCATCTCACACCCTCTGTGGGTGCTGCTCCTTCCCTGGCAGTGCATCCACCGTGACCTGGCTGCCCGCAACGTGCTGGTCACGGCAGAGAGCGTGATGAAGATCGCTGACTTCGGCTTGGCCAGGGATGTCCACGACATTGACTACTACAAGAAAACCAGCAATGTGAGTGGGGATCCTGGGAGAGGAGCTGGGGGGAGACAGGGACCCTCAGCCAGCGCTGAGTAGGGGTTTTGCTCCCACAG
>NW_010322998.1:1018-1373 GCF_000700745.2 Antrostomus carolinensis | reverse complement strand
TGGATGGCACCCGAGGCCCTGTTCGACCGTGTCTACACCCACCAGAGCGATGTGTGAGTGCAGGGGGCACTGGGGGCTGAGGGTGCTGTCGGGTGTCAGACAAGGATGCTGTTGGCGTGAGACAAGGCAGCGCCATGGGGTTATGCATGTCCTGGAGGGGCCCCATGAGTAGGACAGGGGTATTCCATGGGGACAGCAGCAGCAGGGCACGTCATCCTCAAGGGTGATGCTACCGTCCCCCATCCCTGCTCCCATGGCACCACAGGGTGCTGTGGGGCAAGCCCAGACCCTGCCTGCCCAGGGAGGGTTGTAGGATGTGGCTGACTCCACTTTGCTGTGTGTGATCCCAGGTGGT
>NW_010322998.1:0-964 GCF_000700745.2 Antrostomus carolinensis | reverse complement strand
CATCCCTGTTGAGGAGCTCGTCAAGCTGCTGAAGGAGGGGCACCGCATGGACCGGCCGTCCAACTGCACCCACGAGCTGTGAGTACCAGCCAGGCAGGGGGGCAGGGGGCACGGTGAGACCCCCCTAACACCCCCTCACACCCGCTCAGGTACATGCTGATGCGGGAGTGCTGGCATGCCGTGCCCTCACAGCGCCCCACCTTCAAGCAGCTGGTGGAAGGGCTGGACAAGATCCTGGCAGCTGTTTCAGAGGAGGTGAGCAGCGGGGGTCTGGCAGGCAGTGGGGACACTGACAGCACTGCACTGATGGCACCATCTCTCCCTGCAGTACCTGGACCTCTCCATGCCCTTTGAGCAGTACTCACCCTCCTGCGAGGACACCGCCAGCTCCTGCTCCTCCGATGACTCCGTCTTCACCCACGACCCGCTGCCACTGGCTCCTCGCCTCTTCTCCTACCCCAGCGTGAGGACTTAATGGTGGGCAGGGAAGGGTGATGCTGAGGCTGTCTCCACTTTCACAGTCCGTGAGTGGGTCCAGATTCCTACAGGTTCCCTGCTTTGCCTGGTGTGAGTGGTGGGCGGGCAGGGTCCCGAGCTGCAGGGCCAGGGCAGGGTGCCCCTCTCTCTGGGCTCCATTTTGACATCGAGCTTTCAGTCATGGCTGAGCCTTCCCTGGCATTGCAGGGCAGCAGAAGCCAGAGCCCCTCCAGCGTGGGCACTGCCTGGGATGCCTGCAGCATTGCCCCGGGAACCAGGCTTTGGCCAGTGCTTCAGTGGAAGTGTCTCTGGGCAAGAGCCCCACTGCCTCTGTACATAGCCATAGAGATGAATATTTATGTACATGAAATATCAACCTGATAAATTATTTTTTTGGAATAGACCCTGGCACAGTTTCTGGGCCACTCATGGGGAGCAAAGCGCACAGCTAAGCTGGGAAGGTGGGTCAGGGGCTGCCACCTCACTG
>NW_010322997.1:0-12079 GCF_000700745.2 Antrostomus carolinensis | reverse complement strand
TTGCTGAGGGTGCACTCAATCCCACTGTTTGGGTTGGTTTATTGCTTCCATCCTCCCACACACCACTTACTTGTTCCACACAACATCCCCCCACTCTATAATGCTGAGTTCTTTTTCTTTGCTCCCTCTTCATCTCTTTAACATCCCCCACAGTTGCTCCAATTTCCCTTGTCTATTCCCACCCTTTCTTGATTTCAGGTCTAGTAGGTTATGTAGCCTATTTGCACTGTCTTTGATCTTTTTATCTTTATTCAACTGACTTCTTTTACCTACTGTGTGTAATTTCATTTTGTGTCTACATTATGAATGCTTTATGTCCTTACAAAATGATGATGTCATCTGCATTTTTGGATCAAGTAGGGAAGTGATGTAAAATGCTGGCTATTTTCATAGCTGTAAAACAAGCATCTTTTTCTCCTTAATTGTATTGGGCCAAAGTGTGCAGTGAAGACCTGAGGAAAGCCACACAGAATATGGAAGAAAATGTAGACATTTTCCTAAAGTGTATTTTGAGAGATTAAAAAATCCTTACAGTTGGGTAGTATCGAGAGGCAGGTCTTCCCTTGTGGCCTGGAAACACCTCTCATCCTCATGAAGCATCATGAGACAGTGAAAGCCTCCAGAAGTGTTCTGAGAAGTCCCTGTGTTCAAAATTGAATGTGCTTTCTATTCAGCATCCAACGTCTTCAGTTTTCCCCCACCTCCATTGGGAGGATTGTGCTCAGGACAGCTCACCAGAAGATGTTTTCTTGAATCTAGCAAGGCAAAGGCCCTGAAATGGTGACTGGCTCTTTTGGGAAACTGAATAGTCAAAAGGGACCTAAATATGGTAATGAGCATTAGATAGTAATTAAACTTGACACAGTTGCAGTTAAATGCCTGCTCATTTTATTACATATTATAAAAGTGTCTTACTAGTTATGATCCTTTGTCGTGAGAGAAGTTGAATAGTGTACTGTGCAGACTAAAAGGAGTATGTCCAGGCATGCAATCACTCTCTGCTTTTACAGGGGAGAAAAGTGAGTTGTACTAATGACTGTTCTTTTGTTCAGGAATGTTTTTTACGTGGGTAACAATATCCTTCTCACTCTGTGAAGGAAAAAGGTTGAGAGCTATAAAGCAGAAGAGGCAGTAGATAATGCTGCGTGAGCAGTGCAGCCCACAGTGCTGCCTCCGGCACAAGTGCTGCTGCCTCAAATATGCCTGGACTCATCCTTGGGCAGCAGGGTGGTAACATCATGTACAGCCATACTACTTCAGACAGATGATAACCTATGTGCTGTCTCATCTCATAGCAGGCAGCTCTGCCAAAATTCAGCAGAGTGATGTGAAACAGCCTCACTTTTGTCCAAAAGCTGAGATAAATCAGGAGGGATGGATGTGCTATATATATATGTGTGTGTGTGTGTGTATATATATATGTATATATACAGAACCCACTCCAGCGAAAGAAGTGAGGACAAGGAAAGGATTTTAATCATGGCAGGGTGGATATTTTTGTATTTGAATAAAATTAGGTATTTATAGCATTTACTGACACAAGTTTTATCTACTGTAATTGAACCAGTGTTCAAACCATTTTTTCCTGAGCCAACAGAAAGGAATTTTTGGAGTGCTAGAGGACAAGGTAACTTTCCGAAATCAAACCTGGATTCTGCAAAAGAGCGGGAGGAGGAATCTTAAGTCTGCAGTGGTGCCTGTAATGTCAGAGGGAGAACACAGGTTTACTCTTAACAGTTTCATCTATCAATACATTTGAACACAGTTATTATCACCATGAGTTACTGTATAATTACCATTGTTCCCAACAGAGTTCCTGTTTCATTACTGTTTAATTATGTGCATTATTTCAGCCTAACTATGCAATTTAACTCATGTCACTTGGAAATAAATGTTCTAGGCGAGGCAGTGTCATAACACAAGCTTCATAGCCAGGGTTTGGTTCCTAGAAATATATACAAAGTCAGTTGTTGTTGTAGCCTACCACTGTCTTTTGGAGGAATCATATAGGCACAGTAGTTCATACCTTGGTCGTTTAAGGTAGATGTCTGAAATAGTTGTGAATATCCTTTGTGTGACAGTGTCTGAAAGAAACTTTAGTGCCAACGGAAGTAGGAGGGTAAAGATGTTTACCCTTTGGATCCATCTACAGTAAGCATAAGCATTTGTTGCCAAGGTAAGAGCATTTTTCCAGGGAATATTTCTAAATAAATCGCAGTTCTGGGGATCACTGTTTAGCTCTTGGGTGTGTTTTGCTGAGCACTGTTTTCATGTAACAGCCATTATTTTAGGGTCGTAGCAACTAATACAGTTTTGACCTGTTAAAGATTTCATCTGCTAAAAAAAAAAGGACAAATGTGAAGTGCAACAGCACCTGTAATTTCTGAGGCAAAAATATTCTCTTGTGATATTTCTTGCCTTTTACCTACACTATGAGTTTAACAAAACACCCTATGAAACTCTCTTCTAAGGAAAGCTCAGTACCTGAGGCCAATACAGAAAAACATCTTAGCATTATACTGAGGAGGTTGGGACAAGTGTAAGGCCCCAAAGGCCGAGACATGTTCCTAGCCACCTCAAGGAGAGACATGAAACACGCATGCTAAGACAGACCTGTTAATCAGAGCAGCATTTATCTAAGCATACTTAGGGAATCAGGTGTGTTTGTATATGTGCTTTGAAGTTCAAAACTGCCTGTTTCTTGCTGTTGGAGGTGGGAAACAGTTTCAAAACAAGATCTAAAACATTTGGATTTTGGAAAAAGAGAACAATTTTGTAAAAATTTTTACCTGGAAAGAGCAAGAGTCTTGGTAAAAGGTAGAAGCTGCTATCAGAGTCATCGGTACTTGGCCTGGGAAGCTGGAAAACAGTAGTATCAAGATTACATCCTGCAAAAAAGTGACAATGCCTTATTAGCATGCAGTGAGTCCTAGCATGCATGTTACTGAAGGGTTTTCACGTTATGTATAAGCATATTTTATAATGAATTAGTAACAAAATTAATATATTGAAAAGAATGGATGATACCAGCATGTGCCTGAGATACAACAATATTCTGTGAGTGACAGGCTGGAAACCTTGCTTTATGTGAAGGTCATAACTTAAACAGTGCTACAGCAGAACCAATGAACACATATGAACAACATGTGATGGATGTAAAGGATGCATTTATATATTCATAGCAAGAAATCCATTAAACAAAATGGAAAATTTCACATTGCAAACATGATGATGCATTGCCCTAAAGAAATAGATAACAGCCACTTGCCAGAAACACAAAGCTAGCAAAATACTCTTATTGAAAGTTTAAAAAGTTATGGAAGTATTCTGAAAAATGGTATCTAAAATCTTAGAATATTCAAAACAAGTTGAACACTTTTTTAGCTTGGTTTTAGTATATGTGCAGGCAGAGTTTCTCCCACAGGGAAAAGAAGAAACTAAAAATTGACATTACAATAATTATTATATTCAACATTTAAAAGGAAACTCATAAAAAATAACACTGTCTTTCCAGAGGATTATGAATTGTATGTTTAAAGTTTGATAGGAATTATCTACTAGACAAAATAAATGAATCTTGAAAGAGATTAATGTACTTCAGTTTCTCTGGAATTTTCTTTTTATAGACTTTGGAATAATTAATTGTAATGGGCTATTTACTGAGATGAAGGAAGATAGAATCTGGACTTTTCTTATTTTATTGCAAACTATGTATTATTTTCCTATTTCTAATAATGTGACGTGCTCTCAGAGAGAGGATCTGGATCCAACCCGAAGCATACTTTTGGTTTAGGAAGATGAGTCTAAAAGAAGATGTTCAGTATTAACATTTACCATAGTACTTCACTACCACTGAAGAATCTCAGTACTCTTAAACAGTGTTCTGTCTGAATAAAAGAGGTCATTAATTTGATCCAGCAAATTTGATAATGCATTTAGTATTCAAAAGACTCTATCCTATATTAACTCTTAAGTATACAGTTTAGACAGATAATATGGCAAGTTAAATATGATACGAGATCGAGCCTTATGTCACAATTATTCACTCCTTTTTCTTCTCTCTAATCAGGTATTTTTAGCTCTCTGAATTCTAATGTTGCAAGGCACAATTCCTTTAGAGATACTCCCTGAACAGAAGATAACCATGTGGCTTTTCATCTATCATCTTATTACAGCACCCTGTTTCATCTTCTGCCTGACAGGTAAGATGACCTCCCATGTTAATTCACTTAACTAACTGTTTTCAGCTTTATGCATTTCAAGGTCAATTATGCTGTTTGTATGGCTTTAATTTATTTCTGCAGATACAAAGAATTACTAAATATGAATAATGAAGCTGTAAGGAAGCATGCTTCCTACCATGGAAGTCATAATTCAAATCTTGAAAAAATATAGATCTGGACTTTAAATTCGTCTATTATAATTCAGTATACAGAATTATTTCTTTCTCTAGATTATAAAAAATGTATCAACCATCTGTTTGTGCAAGGATGATCAACATGGTTAGAAGAATGGAAATATGCCTGCAAGAAGAAACACTAAACACAAAATTATGTAATATAGATGCCATCTAAAATGCATAAAATTAATAAAATCCCACCAGCACAATATAGTGATAGTTTTCATAATATAGTGGGGAAGTGCTGCATATACCAACTTTAATTTTAATTTACAAATGGAAAAACTTTTCATAAATAGAGATGGGGCCATAAATATTAAAACATTCAGGAGACATATTCCTAACATCTGAAATTACAGAGATATTTGCAACTAAAATTTTGGTTCAGTTCTAAGAGATGGAAGGAGCTTTTTGGAAAGTTAAAATTCAGGATTAAAATCTAGTTCCTATTCCAACCATTCTGAACAACTTTACGATTTTTAAAGCCCATTTCATACATCCATAAGAATTTAAATGAATGCTGATTTTCAGTTGCTGTAATGAATATTGCTGGCATAAATAGACCTCTTCTCAAGAAAAAAAACAAACATTTTGCTTATGTACATGCTGAATAAACTAAGACCTGAGCATGCAAAAAGCAGAATAATTAATTGTGCATATGCAAATACTGACTGAGGCTTGAGAAATTCAAATATAGTGTACTAATGATTCAGTCATTTTCAAGATAGGCTTTAGAACCTTCCCTACTTTGAGGGGAAAGTTACTTATAAAACTAGTTCTACTGCATTTCATTAAACATTCTTGTGTTTCTCTGTCTTCATGTAATTAATGAGTCCTTAATTGAAATGAGCTGTTCATAGTCTTGCTTAATCTGGTTTACCATTTCAGGCATCGCCTCAATTTCACTCCCATGAGACCATATTGTTTTTATTATTGAGTCCAAAAATCTGATTAATATTGTGACGAAAGCTCATTGCCTTTATGGAATTACTCCATAGCTCACAGGAACATTATTTTCATTATTTTATTCTATGAAGGGTTTGAACTCAGTTCTTTACTCTATAGCTGAGTTTTCTGGAGGATATACTAACCCCTAATAAAAATAAAGGCCTTTAAAGTATTGAGATCTCAAACTTACAATCTATTTTTATGTGTTTCAAGGCTCTTTTCTTTGTTAAGACGTGAGGGTGGCACCAAAATGAAAAATTAAAATTCATCACTTTAATTTAATACTGGGCCTTTCTGTAAAAAAGAGGCTGTCAACTACCATCAGTAATGTTACACGTATGATTTCACTCTGGATGTGGTGACATCAGCTACATTAGCCAAACAAGTGCTGGACACTGGTTGATAAAAAAGTGGAGTGAATCACTGAGAACAAATGTTCAGTTAATTTCTTGATGGGCAAGGTCAGATGACTAATGCTATTACTTCTATATTATGCACATTGCAGTTGTGCCTAAAAGCCAGAAATCTTGGCACCAGAATGCACCTCCTGGCAGGTGCCTTAGAATGACATGGTAAGATTCTGCACTATGAGGGTCATGAGTAAGTGACACAGGAAGAACAAAGATGAGTATGATGATATTGCATGCAGTTTGAGTACGCATCCATATGTTCACAGCAGTGTTTGTTTGATCTTTCACTTGACTGTAATTGGCTACATTAGGCTATGATTCCTGTAAGAAGAATAGGAGGCATTGGTGTGAAAGGTTTTGAATGTGGGCAGATTCTTATAGTGCTGTTCTCAGTTCAAAGAAACTTCCTAACTTATCGCCTGGTATAGAATAAATCCACAACTTGCTTGTATTTTTCATCAACAGCCAAATGTAAGACCTTCCACCATCTCTAAAGATATGACACCATCCTCCAATGTGGAAGATTTGTAGTCTTATACAGTCAGAGGGAGCTTGTTATTTCTGGTGTATTATTGCAAGACTGAGAACACTCTGTGCTCTAGGACCAGCTGTACTTTGCATAAATAATTAAATATCCATTTCAGTTGAGAGAAAGTTTGCTTCTGTCATCTAGGGATTAGGTCGCACTTCTGGATTATATAAAACTGATGTTGCAGTCTTTACTCTGCCCTGGCACATGAATCTTGCTGGAATGCTGGCAGTGTCAACAGTAATGGAGAATGTGGGAATCTGGGACATTTTTTGAGTAAAGATCATGAGTTCTCATTTCAATAACAAGACAGACTAAGAATGAGGGTGAAGATACAAGTTACCTGGGAGCAGATGTTGAAAGCAGAATGTTAAAAATGCTGCTTTATCAGTTTTTAACAGAACACGGGGTTTCTTTGGAAATATATTTAGCTCATCTTGTCTCTTGTGGTGGTGAACCCACATTTCTAAGTGGTTCTACCATGTAAGTTCCCTTCAGGCAAACCAATCTGTGCTTCTGGAACCACCAGTCATAGTTTTTGCAACCCATGGCTCCTAAACAGGCCTACTATATCAACTGCTCTGGAGCCAGGAAACTGAGAGCTTCCAGTGTCAATGTCTCACTATATGGTCTGTCCCAAGTTCAAGGATATCAGCCCAGAAGTCTGAAAGTATTGAGAATTCATGCTTTTGATTGAGCTTTGAGAGCTTCCAGAATTACCTGCTAGAAATATTTGGGAAACAAGGAGCTAAGAAGCTGAAAATCTGAAAGCTGTGCTGACTTGAAATGGTCGGAATTTGGCTGGAATGGGTGATAGTTATTATTACACTCAGTAAGCTAAGGATTTCTACCTGTTTTCGCATAGATCTTTTTCCTGCTGCAGGAAATTTGAAAAGATTTTTTTTTTTCTCAATCTGAAAGACATATTTATTAGAAATTTGGAGTTTGCCTTCGAATAAAACCCCTGACTTTTAGCCACTTCTGTTTTGTGGTAATCAAAGGCAAAAGTTGAGAATTGTTACAATCACCGACCACTTCCCATCAGTGGGGAATGTGCACTTACTTGCCTGAAGGGAAGCAAACATTACATGAATCAGAGCATCAGAAGTTTAGGCATCTCTGCAATGAGACAGGAGCAATATTTATTTTCCAGGTAAGTTAGTGCTTGAAATGTAGTCATGCAGCTATAAATTGATGAAAAAGCCGTAAGTAATTTGGTCTTTCACTTATTGATAGAACAGACAGTTACAATAAGGGTTGTTTTTCAGAGTGCAGTTTGAGCAGGGCGAGGCAAATGAGAGCAGCAAATCACTCCTCAGGGAACATTGTGGTGATTGTCAGTCCCCTGCCAAAAAAGTTATTTCGTGCCTATTACTGGTAATATTTGACTCTTCTTCTCTTTCCCCTGACATCTGGGCTCTCGCCAAAATACTTCTAAGTTGCTTTTGACTTCCTGTTAAGTTCATATCCTATTGCTCAGTATGAATTTTAGACTTTTCTTTCATCTGGTGTATCCTGTGTGCATCAATGAACCAAAGTGTATCTTTGCTTGGGGTAATAACCTTGCACCAAAAGAATTAAGAGTCTTTTTCAGCAACAGGCTTGCTTCATTTCTCCCTCCAAAAGACTAATTAAAAGCTGCAAAGGTCCTATATTTTATTGTGCTTAATGAATAATTTATTACATTTAGCTAAAAGAGGAATAAATATCAAAAAATGTCACTGTGTGTTCCTCCGAAATTTTATTTCTAATCAATCTGTTCTATTTTTTACCTTGTAATTTCATAGTGCAGAGCCAGGCAGTACCTGAGTTTTGGTCAGATCAGGCTTCAGAAGGCATCTTGTCACTCTAGCAACTATTTTGGTTTGTGCAAAATGAGCTGATAGTCCATTTTTAATGAAAAATGTCAAAAGCATTACTGCTATTTAGAATACCTAATGCCTTGTTTTCGAAAATCACTAGGGCTGCAAGCTTCCGTGAAAGGTGGTAAAGCCAGACAGCCAGTAATACACAGGGTTTCTCAGTGCAGGGCAGTTATTTTTATGGACTTCACTGGCACAATTGAGATAGGAGTAATTCTCGTGCTTTTTTCATTCTGGAAAAGTAGAGGCAGCCTTCCCAAAGGCAATCTAATTCTTTCATATAATATGAAGTGGGACTGCTTGAGTGGTTGCTTTTCTGTTTGAGTGCTGACTGGTTCTGGAAAACTGATGTCCCTTTAGCATCTTGCTGGGTTACACTGGTACCTCTTCTCCATCAGGATGATGGAATTTTCTTTATAGACCACAAAATGCTACATCATGACTTTTGTGAACATGAACATGTTACTGCTTCAGCACACAACGTTCCCATGAAACCCAAGTGCAACTTTTCCTACTTGATTATGAGAGAAGTAAAAAAAAAAAATAAAAAAAAAAATCCAACCCTCAAACATTAAATTATATATACCTTGAATTTTCTACGGAACAGTAGGTTCAAAAATACATATTTTGAACTGAGGGCCAGGATCTACATTATTTAAAGCTTTTTACCATAACATATGGCATGATTCACAACTGCTTAAGAGAGATACGTATTTTCTTCTAAAATACCAAGTGGATGATTATACTTAATATCTGTTTACCTTGTCTGCCATGTCCATCCTTGGATCTTAGAAGACCATTTCATGGTACTACAGAGTGTCTGACATTTGTAAATAAATAATCATAATGTGTTTTGTGGTCATAATGCCAAGAAACTTGGAATTACCTTGCTTACCTTCCTGTGAGCCTGGTATAGGTAGGTCATTCCCATAGGTCATTCCCAGACCATCTTATTTCTGATCATGAGCTTCTCAGATACTAATAGGCTCTCATTTCTGTGATATGCTGAAAACAGTATGAGATCTGATTTTAAATATCAAGTTATTTCTAGGCTTGCGATGCTGATACAGAGCCTGATGACTTAGTAATAGTTAAGATAATAAATGAGTCCATGATTCTTCTGTTCAGCATCCATTAGCATTCAAGGTTAATCTAGACATCTGCCATGTGAACAGATCTTTGTCCCTCACTCATATGAAAATATGTAACAGGATACAATAATGTTGGTTGGATCAATACCGATGAGAGTGATACCAAATGACTGTCTCAAGCAGCCACCTTTGTCAGTGCTAAATGCAGCCAATTCTCACCTTGTCAGTGCTGATCCAGGAAATTCCTAGCTCTCCCAAGCTACCCAAGTGTAGAACTGATAGAAAAAAGAGGTCATGATTGAAACTAGAAAGAGTCATTAAAAATTGGTGGTGTTGGTGATGAGTCTTACTTTCTTAAACAAAGTACCACAGCATGAGTAAGATGCCTTACTTCAGCCGTGATGTGCCAGCTGCCTGGGATTACCATTTTCTTGGCTCCATTAAAAAGTAGTAAATTGCTGAACTCATGAGCTGTCTTCAGCTTCACACATACCCATTTGTCATATCTAGTGTAATATTTAATATGAGCACTAAATTCTGCTTCATAAATGGATTTAGGAAAGCTCTCCAGACTTTGCAGTCCCTTGAAGGCCGATACCCAAAGAGACAGTAGTTTTATCCCCAGGAACTTCATAGATTAAACCTACACTTTGAGATTTATTTTTTAGAGATGCAAATGCATTATCTGCACTGGCAGCAAATGATATGTAGAGAAATTGCATTGAAAAAAAAAAAATGTTTGGAAAGTTTGGAAAAGGAACTGATTAGTGATCTGGTATTGTGGAATTTATATTCCTATATATATTGATGAAATCACTATTTCAATACATTTCTCCATATGGTTCATGGAAAAAAAAAAAAAAATATTTCCATGACATCCACTAGAGAACGTTCAATTTTGGCTAAGAAGGAACAGGCACACTGTTATCCTTGGAGATGTGAAGGTGTGAGGACAATAGTATCTCTTCATGCTTGACTTTCTCGGTGTTCTTTGGATGTCTGAGCCCTGCAGAACAAGAAGCAGAATTTTCCGTACTGTAAAAAATAAACCAGAGAACTGCTCTTTTCTCCTATGAACTAAAAAATTCGCAAAGTCTTTAATAAGCTACATATTTTTAACTTTCCTTTCTGGTTGTGCTCACGCACACAGCTGTTTCCATAATTATAAGCAGGTTTAATTCATGACATTATGCTTAATCTATGAGTAAAATCGATTTTTGAAATAAATTAGATGCATGTAAGGACTGAATTAGCTGATAATAAAATAAATTGAGCTGTCTGAAAGTGATTTGGATGACTACTGTTGAAACAAGCAAACTAACCCTTTTCTCTCTTTACGGAAGAATTATTTGTTCAGCACTCTACTGAAATTGATGTTTTGAGTTCAAGTTTTTATATTGTCTGTGGTAGTAACATTGTTGCTTAATACTATGTAGAATGTAAATATTAAGTTTAAAGACTTGCATTGCACATGAAGAACAAGATGAGTGGTTGCGTGCAAATACTCTTGGTGGAATTATTTTCTTCCTTATTTCTTACTAATAAGAGGAGAGACCCAAGAAGCAGGTAAAATACCAGTAGATGAAATTCAGATCTAATATGAAAACTTAGAGCCACAAAAATGATCAGAGGGATGGAACACCTCTCCTATGAAGAAAGGCTGAGAGAGATGGGTTTGTTCAGCCTGGAGAAGAGAAGGCTCTGGGGAGACCTTATTGCGGTCTTTCAATACTTGAAGGGGGCCTACAAGAAAGCTGGGGAGGGACTTTTCATAAGGGAAGTTAATGACAGAACAAGGGGAAATGGCTTTAAGCTGAAAGAGGGGAGGTTTAGATTAGATATTAGGAAGAAGTTCTTCACTGTGAGGGTGGTCAGACGCTGGAACAGGTTGCCCAAGGAAGTTGTGGATGCCCCCTCCCTGGAAGTGTTCAAGGCCAGGCTGGATGAGGCTTTGAGCAACCTGGTCTAGTGGAAGGTGTCCCTGCTGATGGCAGAGGGGTTGGAACTAGATGATCTTTAAGGCCCCTTCCAACCCAAACCATTCTATGATTCTATGAAATGTTTTACCAGGGCCTGTAGTGATAGGACAAGGGGTAATGATTTTAAACTAAATGAGGGTAGATTTAGATGACCTCTAAAAGTCCCTTCAATCCCAAACCATTCTATGATTCTATGATTCTAACTTTTAGTAAAATTAGAAAGTTCAACAAAAAGGTCCAAAAGTTGAAGATGTTTATATGTTAAAAAAAAGTCTTCTAATTGTAATTATTGTCAGACATTGGAAAAGATTTGCTAAAATGAAATATGAAGTCTTAGAATTATAGAGTGCTTTGGGATTGAAAGGACCTTTAAAGGCCATCTAGTCCAACCCCCCTGCAGCGAGCAGGGACATCTTCAACTAGATCAGGTTGCTCACAGCCCCATAACCCCCCTGCAGTGAGCAGGGACACCTTCAACTAGATCAGGTTGCTCAGAGCCCTGTCCAGCCTGACCTTGAATGTCTCCAGGGATGGGGCATCTACCACCTCTCTGGGCAACCTGTTCCAGTGTTTTACCACCCTCATTGTAAAATATTTCTTCCTTATATCTGGCCTGAATCTACCCTCCTTTAGTTTAAAATCCTTTCTTTTTCACAGTGTCCCAGGCTTCATCCCTGGGATACTCTTAACATGTATCTTCTCCAGGTCTCAGGCTCCTGATCCTCAAATCCCAAACTTATCAAGTGACCTTACTCTCTCCACCCATACTCAACCTTTTCCTATCTGCAGTAAGCACATATAAAAGGTAAAGAAACCCTCTAGTGTCATGAACAGTGAGGTGGGTTGAGAACTGGCTGACTG
>NW_010322996.1:0-1974 GCF_000700745.2 Antrostomus carolinensis | reverse complement strand
GTGCTGTGGATCTCCCATGGGTGCTGGTGGGTCCCAGACGCTGACGGTGACACCCATGGGTGTCCCCCACCCACCCTGCAGGTGATCATGGCCACCAACCGCGCGGACACTCTGGACCCGGCTCTGCTGCGTCCCGGGCGCCTGGACCGGAAAATCGAGTTCCCGCTGCCCGACCGGCGCCAGAAGCGTCTGATCTTCTCCACCATCACCGGGAAGATGAACCTCTCCGAGGAGGTGGACCTGGAGGACTGTATCTGGGGACACGTGGGGACACCACGGGGCTGGGGACTGGTGGGGACACGCAGCTGAGGTGGGGTGAGACCTTGAGGGGTTGCGGGGGCAAGTGGAGGAGGTGGGGACCTTGTGGAGGGGCGTGTTGGGGAACCCCCAGGAGATGTTGGGGAACTCATGGGGACATCAGGGACCCCCCAGGAGATGTCACATGGGGACATCAGGGGACACCAAGAACCCCCAGAAGATGTCAGAGACTTCATGGGGACATCAGGGGGCAGTGGGGACACCAGGAACCCCCAGGAGATGTCAAGGAGGGTTGGGACTCCATGGGGACACCAGGGGGCATCAGAAAGTCCAAGGAGATGTCAGGGAGGGTTGGGGACACCATGGGGACATCAGGGACCTCAAGGGACATTAAGAACCACAAGGTGATGTCAAGGAGGGTTGGGACTCCATGGGGACACCAGGGGACATCAGAAAGTCCAAGGAGATGTCAGGGAGGGTTGGGGACACCATGGGGACATCAGGGACCTCAAGGGACATCAGGAAATCCAAGGAGATGCCAGGCTCAGGGACCTCCTCAGGACATCAAGGGACGATGGGGACATCGGGAAGCCCAGGGAGATGTCAGGGAGGGTTGGGGACGCCATGGGGACATCAGGGGCCACCCCAAGGCCACCCACAGATGGTGACCCCCAGGGTGGGCTGAGGGTGGGTGGCCTTGGGGACATGGGGGGACCAGGGAGGTGACACGGAAGAGGGGACGTTTCCTTCACCCCCCCCCAGACGTGGCGCGGCCGGACAAGATCTCGGGGGCCGACATCAACTCCATCTGCCAGGAGGTGGGTGACACGGGGACACCGCGGGGACACCGGGGGGACACCGCGGGGACACGGGTCCCACCATGAGTGGTACAAGTGTCCTGTCCCTCATGGTGGGGTCACAGGGAGGTGACACAGGTGATGTTCTCCATGGTGAGGTGACAAGGAGGTGACACAGGTGACATGTCCCACCATGGCGGGGTGACACAGGTGACATGTTCTCCATGGCAGGTTGACAAGGAGGTGACGTGTCCCACCATGGTAGGGTGACAGGTGACACAGGTGATGTTCTCCATGGTGAGGTGACAAGGAGGTGACATGTCCCACCATGGTAGGGTGACAGGGAGGTGACAGGAGTGGTACAAGTGTCCTGTCCCTCATGGTGGGGTCACAGGGAGGTGACACAGGTGATGTTCTCCATGGTGAGGTGACAAGGAGGTGACATGTCCCACCATGGTAGGGTGACAGGGAGGTGACAGGAGTGGTACAAGTGTCCTGTCCCTCATGGTGGGGTCACAGGGAGGTGACACAGGTGATGTTCTCCATGGTGAGGTGACAAGGAGGTGACATGTCCCACCATGGTAGGGTGACAGGGAGGTGACAGGAGTGGTACAAGTGTCCTGTCCCTCATGGTGGGGTCACAGGGAGGTGACACAGGTGATGTTCTCCATGGTGAGGTGACAAGGAGGTGTCACAGGTGACATGTCTCTTACGGTGGGGTGACAGGGAGGTGACGCAGGTGTCACATCGCTCCGCGTTGAGGTGACAGCAGGTGACGTGGTTATGGGGTGACCTGGGTGGCAGGAGGTGACACAGTGACACCTCCCTGCAGGGTGGTGGTGGGGGGTGGCTGGAGGTGACACTGGTGGTGTGTCCCCATGGTGGTGGGGTGGCTGGAGGTGACACCCATGGTGGCCTG
>NW_010322995.1:1394-7681 GCF_000700745.2 Antrostomus carolinensis | reverse complement strand
TTTAATTTTTTTTATATATATATTTATTTTTTTATATATATTCTTCTGTTTGGGGCTTTTTTTTTTGCATGCAAAACCCAACATCCCCAGGCAACAAATGACATGCACAAGGGCCAGCAGCTGGTCCCCACAGAGAGCTGCATGCAAAAGAGCCGTGCCTGCTTGCAGACTCCACAGACACATCATTATGGGATGTACCTCCTGCAGCAAGGTCACCTCGTACTCCTGCAGCTGCTGCTGGAAGCCAAAGTTGGGGCTGACGTAGGATCTCACAACCTTGGTGGCAGCCAAGCAGCCCTCCCAACCGAGCTCGGTCACCGTCATGAGGTAAGCCACCAGGGTGGTGGTGCTGCGGGAGACCCCAGCCAGGCTGGCACGGCGTGAGGGAACAGCATCAAGGAGAGGTTGGTGTGGCTCCACAGCAAGGGACACCCATAGGATGCATCTTCCCATGGGCATCTCCTCTCGCTGGGGTGATAACAGAGTTCCCCAGCCATGGGTGGGGTGGGGGTAAGGAGCTGCATGGACAGGGAGTCACTGCTGGTGGCTCTGGGGAGGTGGTTTCCCCCGTCCCCTCCTGTCCCACCTCTGTGGATGCTCTAGTTGTCCGCACACAGACCACTCATCCCCATGGATCTCGGCAGTAGAGACCTTCCCCTGTCACCCACCCGCTGTTCCTCATCTCCTTCCTGCCCACCACAAGTGATGCTCAACGCTGAGGACACTTTTTTGGGAGCCCATCCCCACCTCCCAGAGGACTGATGGGAACTGGGGACACGAGGTGGTGACAGCAGCTCTCACCAATGGACAAGGCAGCCTCCTCCACCGAGCCGGCACTCATGGATGAACTTGATGCACTCCTTAAAATGCTGCAGCCTGTGAGGAGAGAGGCAGGAAGGTGAGGAGGGGAGGGCTGCCCACCCCTACAAGGCACCTGGCCACACCAAAATCAACAGTTGTGTGTCCCCCCAGGACTTCCCACCACCCTGGGGAGGGAGCAGAGATCCTTCTTCTCCCAGGCAAAGGCAGCAGGATTCATCTTCATCTGCCAGGAAGGAAATGACCCAGGAGACTTTCCAGGGGATTTCCTGCTTCTCAAGGTGTTGGGATGGGACAATTGGGATACCATCAGCCAAACCAACTCAGGGATGACCCCAGAGAGACAGCCTCCAAGGCAAGGTGTCATCTTCTGCCCAAGGGACATGCATGTCTCCATATCAGAGGTTGTCCTAAGCCATTGACTCACCCCAAACAATGGGTGACCCCAAACATAATTCCCAAACAATGTCAAAACATTGGGGGGTTGGAACTAGATGATCTTTAAGGTCCCTTCTAATCCAAACCATTCTATGATTCTATGATTCTATGAAAACCACCCAGTTCCCTCCAAGGGAAAGATGCCAACGAGGTAGAAGGTAGGGAGAAGGTGGCTCTCAAGGCATTTTGCCTGCAGGTCCCAAAAAGGTGCAACTCCCTTCTCCTCCTCAGCCCAAGCACCCCTTCCAGCCCCTTCCCACCCAAAGGAGGGCAGGGAGAGGTGCCCATGCCAGGGAGGTGGAGCTGCCAGCAGCAACACAGGCTTGTCCCTGGATGGCTGCTGCATTCCTGAAAGCACAACCAGCATCTGCCAGCAAGGACGAGGGAGCAGGTTAACCCAAACCAGCCAGTTTTGCAGCAAAAAGGGACAGGTCAGGAGCTCAGTTATATGAGGACATCCTCCTTGGATGTGTCCAAGGCCAGGTTGGATGAGGCTTTGAGCAACCTGGTCTAGTGGAAGGTGTCCCTGCTGATGGCAGGGGGGTTGGAACTGGATGAGCTTTAAGGTCCCTTCCAACACAAACCAGTCTGGGATTCTGGGATTCTAGGACTTGTCTCCTTCTGAGCTGGCTGCTCGGCAAGATGAGCAGTATCCATCTTTGTGAAGGCATGGAGACCTGGAAAACAGGATGAATAACTCCACAGGTACTGATGAGATGGAGGTGGGTGCAGCCGAGCCAGAGCTGCCCAGTAGTGAGTGCAGGATCCGGCAGATCCCCGGCGCCGGTGCCAGACTTCCTCTGCCTCCGCGTGATGGGGTGGGCGTGAGCTGCACAACCTTCCTGATTTCTCAGAAGCCAAAGCACCAGCTACCACAGAGTTATTCCCCCCTCGTGTCCCTCACTGAGGGCTTGCTCCCAGAACATCCTCCCTCGAGAGGGTTCGGAGCTGCCTTCCCTGCAGGGACAAGGCAGAGCCCTCTAAAACCTCCCCCATCCCTGGTAGTCCATCCCAGGGGATGTTCTTCACCCTGCCGTGGAAGGAGGATCAATGGGGGTGCTGCTCTTCATCCTGCTCTTTAAGGACAGAGCTCAGTGCCTTCTAAGAAACCAGCTAAATCATAGAATCCCAGACTGGTTTGGGTTGGGAGGGACCTTAAATATCATCTAATTCCAACCCCCCTACCATCAGGAGGGACACCTTCCACTAGACCAGGCCAAGGACATGTTCAAATATAGCAGAAGGTTCTGCTGCTCAAGAAGAGGAGGAGAGATGGGGGAGTCCCTGAAGATGTGGTCATACTAAAATATTGAGCCTTTTGACCCTGGAAGGAGATGTCAGTCCATGGCTCCTCATGGACTACAGATGTGCCTCCTCCTTGACCCTCATAGCAAATGGAGCATCATGATTTGGGGGGCCTTTCCCTGCCTAAAGCTTTTCCTGAGGGATTTCTCCTCATCCTACTTCTCTTCGCAGAGCAGACAGCATTCCCCAGCGCCTGCATGTGTTGCCTACACAGGTCCAAGCTCTCCAGATCCCAGTCCTCCACTTGGCTGGGACCACCAGGGATGCACTTTGCTTGCAAGGACATGATGCTTTTGCCTTCAGCTCCTTCAACAAGCTTTCCACCAGCTTCCAGCCCGCTCCACACACACAGCATCACTCTCCAACCCATCCTGGAGGGATGCAGGTGAGACCTTCAGCCACCTCATCCACCCTCACCCTCTCCATGAGGTTTTTCCCAAGCAGGGGAAAGCTCTCCCCATGCTTTTCCAGCCTCAAAGCGTGGGATCAGGGCATGGAGCTGAGAGCCACTGAGGTTCCTGAGTCACAAGCATCTCTTCTTCACACGAAGTTCACCAGGATTGTGAAATCCAAGGCATAAACTGACAAGCAGAAAATAGTTCCTTGAATAAATCTTCCTTCCTGTAGCCAGTCTTATCTTCTTTTCCCCCCAACTTTTTTTTCCCTTTCAGTAGACATGTCACAAATGGCAAAAAAGGAGAGGAGGGAAAAAAAAAAACAACCCAACACTCAAAAAAAAACCCCAGTTTTGCTGAGACAAGGTTTTCTTGTAAAGCTTCTCTTTCCGCTCAGCGCGAGCATGAGCAAGCAGAATCACACCCCCCCCAGGCACTGCTCTTCCCAAAGATGCTGGAAAACCAACACCTCCACAAAACAATTTCACTGTGCACAAAGATTTGATCCTTTTTAGGGTTTGATTGATGAGAAAAATCCTTCAGAGTCAGCATTTTCTGGTTGTGATGGATGGTTTCTGGAAGCCCATCACCCAAAGTGACAGTGGGTGTCAGCATTTTATTTTAATAAATATCTAAAAGAGCAACACAAATCAAACCAATTCTAAACCAATTAAAAAAACTCCAATTTTCCACTCTGCCCAGTAGAATAATTCTGAAATTGAATGGAAAATTGAATTTATTGACTGCAAACACACACAGAAACAGATTTTCATCCCTACAAACGCTATTTACTGCCTGAAAATGAGCCACAGTTTCTCTCGAGCTCCTCAATGACACCAAGTTTTTGCAGCAGGAATTTAGGAATGAACTGAACCTTCATCCTGTAGAATGTGAATATTTTTTTGACTAATAATTACCCAAACACAACCCTGGGAGGTAAAAGGCTGGTGACTTACAGGTTTTGACTGGATGAATCCGAAGCTGAGATACAGAGATAGGTCATGTCCTGCAACACAAAGGTGGTGGTGGTAGCGAGATACCTCCAAGAAACACAAAATCCCCTATTTCTCTCTTTTTCCCTCTCCCCATCTGACTCTTTGCTGAAGGATAAACTGAAATTCACCTTCAGGTGCCATCACCCTGCTCACCATGGGTAGGGAGAAAAATGATGGGTCACATCCATCCCACCCTGGGCTATTTTCCCTTCCTATTTCAGCCCAAAAGAGAGGTCAAGTTGTGGGGAAGTCCCCCAAAAACTGAGGCAGCCCTTTCCAGGGGTGAGCCCCGTCAGGAAGCCATGTGTGAACACACACTGATGAAGTCACTCTCAGCAAGGAGTTATTTCCTCCTGGTTCTTTTAATACACAATAAATCATCCTGCCGCATGGCAGCCTAGGTCAGATTACTTTCCTCTCTTTAAAATATCGCTTCCTCGATCCTCCCCGTTCTGAGCTAAAATTAGATCCTTTCCACCAGCTTTTTTTTTTAATTATTTTTAAAATTTTTCTTAATTAAAAGGGTGGAAATCCTGCCAGCCAGACCTGAAACAGCCAAGCACCTGAGATTGTCTCATCTCCATCAGCTGCTGAAATGTCCCCCACCCTGGGCTGATGCAGCCCAGCCCCATGGGTCACCCTCACTTCCCTCCAGCCCGGGGAGAAGTGGGAGGCTGGAAAAAGCTGATTATTTCAAAGAATCATAGAATGGTTTGGGTTGGAAGGGACCTTCAAAAGTCATCTAGTCCAACCTCCCTGCAGTGAGCAGGGACATCTTTACTAGAGCAGGTTGCTCAGAGCCCCATCAAACCTGACCTTGAATATATATATATATGCATATATATCCTTATATATTTAAGGAGGGAAGGGGCAGAGTGGGACAGACACGGGGATATTTCCACACTGGAAAGACCCACGTTGCAAGGATCATGGGTGGGGCTTTCCCGTGCATCACCTCTCTGTCCCATCCATCCATCCATCCCACGCTGGTCCCCACCATCCCACAGCTTCTCCTGGGACAAGGATGAGGTGTTGTGGTGAAGTATCACTCACCAGCTCCCTGTGGTGTGCCAATCAGCTGCTTCCCACCTGGAAAAGCTGCTGGAGAGGCCAGGGATGGGGGGAAAATGAAGCCAGTGGGTTCCTCATCCACATCCTCAGCCAAACTGTGGGTCCCCAGCACACAGGGATGGTGGGTGCAGCTGGGAGCTCGGTGGGTGGAAAGGGACCATGTAGCAGGCAGGGGAATGGGGACCAGCAAGCAAACACCCAGCAGGTTTTGTAGGATGAACCATAATGGGCTGTGGCTTCCCAAAACCTGGCTGTGCCCTGCCATGCCTGGTGCCAGCCCGAGCTCTCCGCGGTGAGGAGAGCCACCGTGCCAGCAAAGCCACCGTGTCAACCAGTGGAGCAGCCAAAGGACCCCACTCCTCCCCAGATCCCAACCCACACCCTGATCCCAGATTAACTGCCAGGCTCCCAACAGCTTCCCCTTCCCTGTGGGGCTGAGTGTCCCCATTCCACCTCGAGGAGCTGGGCCACACATGGGAATGGTGCTGGGGTTTGCGGTTCCCAACCCGGGGGCCGTGATTGACACATTGCTCAACCCACCATGCCTTTCCGGTTCCCCTTTCCACCAGGCTGGTGGCTTACTCCGTGTTGTAAGCTCTCCGTGTGGTTTGCTACCCGTCTGGCCGTGCCCCAAACCCCACCAGCTGCCCCTGCTCCAGCCACGAGTCGTTTCTCTGCACCCATTTTATGCAGCCTCCTTCCTTCTCTCTCTCCCTTCTCCACGTTACTCAATGTCTTAGTGGGGAAAAGTCTCAGGTTGGTGTTTTACTGGGGCTCCCTGTCCACTGTGACCCTAAAGGATGAGGGGTCCAAGGAGCCCCCTTTGCCTTTGCTGCATCCTGGGATTTGGGAGCTGGCAGCAGGTTTGACACCAGGATGAAGTGCAAGTTGCCATGAAGTGTTGAAGGCCAGGTTGGATGAGGCTTTGAGCAACCTGGTCTAGTGGAAGGTGTCCCTGCTGCTGGCAGGGGGGTTGGAACTGGATGAGCTTTAAGGTCCCTTCCAACCCAACCCAGTCTGGGATTCTATGATAAGCTGTGAGATGAGCTGTGTGGCCCGAGCATCCTCATACACGGACCTGCTGCTCCTCCTGCTGCAGGCTCCACAGGGGGGATTCCACATCCAGCCTGGGGAAGGAGAGGCTGGAGAGCAGCCCTGCAGAGAGGGACCTGGGGGTTCTGGTCCATGGCAAGTTGAACATGAGCCAACAGTGTGTCCTGGCTGCCAAGAGGGACAATCATGTCTTGGGGTGCATCAAGCACCT
>NW_010322995.1:0-1087 GCF_000700745.2 Antrostomus carolinensis | reverse complement strand
TGGCAGGGGAGGGTGAGGTTGGCCATGAGGAAAAGGTTCTTGAGGCAGAGGGTGGTGGAGCACTGGAACAGGCTCTCCAGGGAGGTGCTCATGGCACCAAGCCTGACAAGATTGCAGCAGCATTTGGCCAAGGCCCTCAGGGACATGGTGTGCATGTTGGGATTGTCCTGTGCAGGGACAGGAGTTGGACTCCATCATCCTTGTGGGTCTCTTCCCACTCAAAGCATCCTATGATTCTATGATCCACAAAAGACTTGACCAACACCTCCAGCACCAACCCACCTGGCAGCTCCCTCCTGCCTCAGTTTCCCCACCCACAGCCCGAGGGGTGCAGTGGGGAGGGTGGGGATGGAGCAGGCAGAGTCAGAGTGACCCTGAACCCCTGTCCGGGAAGAGGGGAAGTGCCCTGGTTCCCACTGTGTCCCTGTCCCCAGTGCTGCCACCCGTGGGTCACCGCTGCCATCTCGTGGTCCTCCCCATGGCAGCAGCGGGGACCCTTAAAAATACACCGAGGGGTTTGGCCGTGCCCCCCAAAACACCCAACTTCTCCCAAAAAAGAAAAAAAGCCAGCGCCGAACACCCTTCCTGTGCAATTCCACACTGCATGGTGCAAACTGGTGCAAACTGGTGCAAATCCAGTGTTGCTTCACCCTCTGTCCCCCACATCAGAAGGACTGTGAGTGTCTCTCCTGCTTTTTGCTAGGACAGAGTTAATCTTCTTCTTTGTAGCTTGAAAGTGCTGTGTTTGGGTTTTGGGGTGGGATTTGGTATGAGAAGGAGGTTGCTCAGGTACAAGGACACCGTGTTTTACCAGTTTGCAAGTGCAAAGGACTGGGAGGGGGGAAGAGGAGTAATTAGCAAACCCCCAAATTGACATTTGGATATTCCAATGAGATATTCCATATTGTATCACGTCATGGTCAGTGTATGAACCAGGGCTGATGGGAAAAGGGGGGGATTCTCTTGGGAATCGCTCAGGTTGGCTCTTCTGGGATTGTTATTTTGGATTCAAGGTTCCTTTTTGCTCCTCTAGGATTATTATCGGTGGGTGGTGAGCAGTTGTACTGTGCACCACTCATATATATAT
>NW_010322994.1:0-600 GCF_000700745.2 Antrostomus carolinensis | reverse complement strand
GGAAGCCCCTCACTCTCCACCCCGCTGGTGAAGCTCTTACCTGGGGGGTGAAGTTGTCCAGGAGGACGATGTCAGCTCCAGCCCCGGCCGCCGCCAACGCTTCCGCCGTGGATCCCACCTCAACCGCCAGGCGGCGGGTGAAGCCCCCCGCCCTCCTGGCCACGCCCACCACCTCAGGGAGGAGGGGGAGGGGCGACTCATGGAGGACCATCACCCAACGTCACCCAACCCAACCAACACCCACCAACATGGAGGTGCCACCACCCAGGACCACCCAAAATTGGGGTCCCACCACCCAACTTCAATTGGGGTCCCACCACCCACTAACCCCCCAACATGGAGGTCCCACCACCCAAACTGGGGTCCCACCACCCATTGTCCCCCCAAACTGGGGTCCCACCAACCATTGCCCATCAAAAATGGGGTTGTCCCACCCATGACACCCCAAAATTGAGGTCCCACCACCCCCCAACATGGAGGTCCCACCACCCAAACTGGGGTCCCACCACCCATTGTCCCCCCAAACTGGGGTCCCACCAACCATTGCCCATCAAAAATGGGGTTGTCCCACCCATGACACCCCAAAATTGAGGTCCCACC
>NW_010322993.1:6847-7730 GCF_000700745.2 Antrostomus carolinensis | reverse complement strand
ACTGACACCCCAATTTCTTTGGCATCCCCAGACCTTGGCAGCCAGTGGTTGTTTTTAACCCTCCACCTTGCAGCCACGGTGCTCGGAGATGTGGCATCTGTCCCCAGGAGCTGCCCACTCCTCCCCTGTGTCCCCCTGGTCCTGGGGCACAGGGCACGGGCAGGGTGGGCTGCAGGGGAAGGGTTGCCCGTGGGGTTGGGCTGGTCTCTGACTCCTTCATCCTGCTGCCTTCCAGTTCTTCATCCTGGTGACCCTCGTCTTCCTCACGCAGCTTGTTGGGGCTGTTCTCTTCCTGGTGCACTGGAAACAGGTACCGTCCCCGCGCCCTGACACCCTGCCCAGCCCCTCTCCTCCCTCCATCGTGCCGTGGGTCGTGGCCCTCAGTCCCCCAGGGGACTGGGACTGGTGCAGGGACCTCCTTTCTCAGCACCATCTTCATCACGAGCACCCTGACACAAGCCTGAAACTGGGCGGGTGGGTCCCATGGGTGGGTCCCCATGTCCCCTTGAAGAGAGCTGGCACCTGGACAGTGTGGCACTGGGCAGGGGTGGGTTAGGGTGGGTGTGCAGCCCCCATGGCCCCGTTCCTGGCACCGCTCCCCCCAGTGCTCACAGATGCACTGATCCTGCAGATCCAGCCAGAGCTCTTCCTCTCGGAGCTGCGGAGGAAGTACCGAGGGGATGAGGGTGCAGAGGTCTTCTCCAGCGCCTGGAACACCCTCATGGTCACGGTGAGCAGCAGGGAGCTTCCTGGTGGAAAGTGGTGGGGGGGGGCGTGCAGAGCACCCACAGGACCTGCTGAGGGTGACACCGAACGCAGGCGAGGGGCTGGTGGATCCCAGACAGACCCTGAGCACCACGCTGGGCTGTTTCCCCTCCCTCTG
>NW_010322993.1:6457-6666 GCF_000700745.2 Antrostomus carolinensis | reverse complement strand
ACAAGCCATGTCTCCTCCACGTTGACACCAAGTTGAAGGCGTTTCCTTTCCATTTCAGTTCTCGTGTTGTGGCGTTTTAGGACCTGAAGATTTTGGGAATGGTTCCCACTTCCAGGAGCTGCACCCGGGGACACCCTGGCCGCGGGCGTGCTGCGCCCGGGACGGGTTCCTGCAGGTGGGGGAGCAGATGGGCTGGGGGGGGTGGCGGG
>NW_010322993.1:0-6382 GCF_000700745.2 Antrostomus carolinensis | reverse complement strand
GGGCTCGTGGCAGTGGGGCAGCAGCATCCTCTGCCCCTGAGCATCGGGGACAGGAGCTTGGGACACTGCCTGCCCGTGGTCCTACAGCCCAGTGACTCCCCAAGCCCCCAGCTCATCCTGCCCCACCACAGTGTCCCCCACACACCCTGATCTCACCCCCGAGCTCCCTGCAGCCATGGGAAGTGCAGGAGAACCCTCCATCATCTCCCTCCCTCCAGGGCTGCTTCTCCACCTTCGGCAGGACCTTGCAGAAGTACATCTCCATCCCTGGGACCTGCAGCCTGGCCGTGCTGGGCATTGAGGTGCTGAGTGGGGCCAGAGGGGACCAGGCAGATGGGAAGGGGCAGGGCTGGCAGCGGGTCACCAAGCCTGGGCTCTCTTTTGCCGGGAGGGTGATCTGTGGGTGGAGGAACCACAGATGGGCTCAGGGTGGAACCCCCCCAAGCCTCTACCTGTCAGGATCACACCTGAAAGCGGGTGCACGGCCAGCGGGTCTGTCTCGGGGTGTGAAGCCAACCTCCCGCTGCGGAGGAGCCGGGTAAGGGACCAGGGAGGGAGGAGGGTTATTTTGCTCCCACAGGCCCTGGAGGGGAGGTGGGACAGGTTCTCTGCAGACCTTGGGAGGGTCCAAAGAGCCTCCTCCACCGTGGTATCCCCCTGTGCAGCCACTGGAGAGGACACAGCCATTGCCCCGCGCCTGGTTAGACCAGGGCAGAGGACACTGGTGGTTCAGCCTTTGGGCTCTCTGATTTCAGCGAGGTGTGAGCGTGGCCCTGGGGCAGGGGCTGACCTGCTCCCCCCTCCTGTCATTTCAGATCTTCGCCATGTTCTGTGCCTTCTGCCTTTATTACAACTTTGACTGAGCAGGAGGAAGCGTGGCAGGGACGAGCCGAGGGCTCTGGAAGCAGCAGCAGGCAAGGACACTCCATCTCCTCGCTGGTGGGAGCACAGCTCTGGAGTTCAGTGCTCTGATCACTCCCTCAGGCAGGCAGGAGCCTCCCCCCGTCCCATCCCTGCTCCAGCCGGGGCGTAAGGATGGGCCTGGCTCATTTTTCTGGGAGCAGGGACAGGACACGGGTTAAATTCCTCAGAGGCAATCCTGCAGAGCAGGGAGCTCCCACCGCGATCTGCCATCGGTCATCACCAAATCTACCAGCTCCAGGGACAGGGAGTCACCACCAAACTGTCCTTCCTCCTAATCCTCTCTGGCTCCTCACCCTGTGTGTTGCCTCCCTGACTCCCTGCTCCCTTCCTCACTCATCCTGCTCCCAGACCTCTGAGCTTCTCTTCATCCCTCTCACCTCAGCTGGTGCCTTTCACCAGCCACCTCCTGGAGACATGACAGATTTAACACAACTTGGATCATCTTCCATGGAATCAAACAGGCTGCTCAAACAGCAGGAGCTTTACAGCTTTGGAGTCTTAAATTTTAATGACTTATCCTTTAATAGCCTCGATGTTAGAAGGAAAATGAAACCTTTACTCGAGGATTTCCACAAACTACTCCTGACGTGGCCAGTGCTCAGTTTGTTCCCAGGCAGACACAGTAAAATAGGAACTGAAATACTTGGTGCTGTTCCTGTTTCTTTGGGAGAAAGCTGGAAATTGGAAGCTGAAGCAGTACTTCCCATTTTCTTCAGAATATTCCAAAAACTCCACACAACAAACCATAAAAAAATATATATATGTAAATTAAAGCTTCACATTTTATTTAGATAATGGAACTTTGCACAAAAACCCTCTGGGAAACAGAAAACCAAAGCCTGTTGCAGCCACCTACTGGTCACAGTGTTTAGATTTACCCGTGTGAAGAGAAAAGGACAATGAAAGCAAAAGCAACAGCCACAACGAGAACAAAACCCACTTAGGAATCCGGGCGAAATTTCTTCTCCTTCTTGCTGATATTACTCCCTTTTCTTTTCTGCACGGTAGATTCGTTGCTGGTACTCGTTCCACTTTGGTTTATTTTCTCTTCCAAAGACTTGGGAACCTGTGAAAACACAAGAAATAAACTGAAATGATTCACAGCTGTTACTTTTCCAGCCCTGAGCCCTGCTGTGCATTCCCAGCTCTGTGCGTGGACACCTGAGAACACCTGCGCTGCGCTCCAGGAAGATCCCAGCTGACTCTGCTTCCAGCTTTAAGCAGTGACCCTTCCTTATCCTGCTCCCACTGCTGGGAATTTGAGGGAGAGGGAATGACAGGAGAGCAGGATAATGACTGAGCAGAGAAGTGCCACATACATGTACAGTCCGGTCCCTCTGGGCTAAGTGTGCTGCTGTAAAGATCTCTCTGCCCTGAGCTCTTCTAACAACCCACACAATGAACTTGCAAATGTGTTCAGAGCTGGGGCAGGGAGCTCCACTCGTGGGCTTTCCAGGCAGAAGCCATCCCCACCACGGAGAGCGGGTACAGGGAGGGAGAGCAGCCAGGTAGGGGAGGAGACTCAAACGTAACTGATTTTGGGGACCAGGTTTTGATCTGCTTAAGTGCAGATTTATTTTTATTTTGATTTACTTTTTATCTCTGAGATGAGTCAGGGTGTAGAACAGAGGCAGGAGGAGAGGAAGGGCAGTGGCAGGAAGGCTGCACTCCTCCAGGGATGAGGGAGACCAGGCAGTGCAGGGATGAGCTGGTGGAGAACAGATGGAGCTGAGCGTAAGGCGCAGCCGCAGCGGGACACAGAGCCTGGTAGGAACAGAGCTGAGGAGGAAAAAGGGCTGCAGGACCCCTGGGGTGGAGCTTTATCAGGCTTCAGTCTTAATCATCCTTCCTTCTTCTGGAGTGAATGTTTGTGAAGGAATGCATTTATTTGGAAGGAGTCAATTTCAAAAATGATCTCAAAAATGATCTCAAAAATAAAATATAAGTATAATGAAATTAAACACACACCCCAAACACAGAACAGTCGTGGAGGAGAGAAAGGAAACTGCTGGAGAGGCTGCACAAGGTGGTTGTGAAAGGCAAATCGAGACAGAGAAGATTGTTTGCAAAGATGGAGGGAGCAGAGCGTGTCTCTTACCCCCTTCTCCTGGCTGGCGTATTTCTCGGTCCACTCTTTGGCGTTCAGCATGAACAGTTGCTTGTTGTATTTGTACTCGGAAGACTAAAGGCAAAGAGCAAAACAAAGAGAGAAATTTTAATTTCATACAAACATCATGAAGCCGGGACTGAGGCCTGGCTGTAGGACTCCTACAACCAGAACACAACCACGACAAGTGTGCAGCACAGTGTGAATCCATGTCGCTTGCTTTTGTTTGCCTGGAGAAGGCGTGTGGCTGTTTGCACTGAGAGGCTTGAAGACAAGACCTGCACCATCTCATTTCCACTGCTGGCACCAAACCCTGTGCCACACACCCCAGCTGCTTCAGGGACACACAGCCAGGACCCCAGGCCTGATCCAGATCAAGCTACACTGCTACATAACGTTAATCCAGAGTGAGTGGAGTGGAAGTACAGTCTAAATCTAACACACCGTTCCCTCCCCACAGCCACCAGAGAGGAAGAGGAGCTCACGTACTATGTCTGCCATCAGGGGGTCATCGGGGTTGGGCTCGGCCATCAGCAGCTGTATGGAGGTCAGCAGCGTGGAGATGTTCAAGGACGGTCTCCACGCACCCTTCAAGGAAAACAGGGTGAGAGAAGCAGTTAAGCAGAAAGAAACTCACACAACTCCCTGCAAGGAGAGTGGAGAGAGGTGGGGGTGGGTCTGTTCAACCAAGGAACAAGGGACAGGACAAGAGGAAATGGCCTCCAGTTGTGCCCAGGGCAGTTGAGATGGGATGTGAGGAAGAATTTCTTTGCTGAAAGGGTTCTGAGGCATTGGAAGGGGTTGCCCAGGGCAGTGGTGGAGTCCCCATCCCTGGAGGGATTGAAGAGTCGTGTAGACACAGTGCTGAGGGACATGGGTTAGTCGGGGACTTGTCAGTGTTGGGTTCATGGTTGGACTCGATGAGCTCAAAGGGCTTTTCTGGTCTGTACAGTTCTGGGATCCCATGGTGCTGGGGTAGCCCCTTGTCACAGGGTCACTTCATTAATCCCTTTTAACTCCAACCCTTAAACCCTTAGAAACTTATAGGAACAAAGAGGGTCATGTTCTAGTCTCTAAACAAAGGAGATGCTGCTCAAAAGCTGTACTCCTGTGCTGCTGTGTAAATAAATCAGGAGCAAACAGACATTCAATGAGGCTGTTACAAGAAAAGGATAAGGAGCTCATTATCCTCCTGGGCTCACTTCCCCCGCCCCAGCAGCGCTACTTTACCTTCGGGGGTAACTTAAGAACATCCAGGCAAATCCTTCCAGCAGAGTCAATGTTAGGATGATAGATCGGGGTCAGAAAGCGAATCTTGGGGGGCTCAAATGGGTACCTGAGGGGGGTAGGAAACAAGGAAATACTTTTATATTTATACTCCAGTTGCTTCCTTGCCCCAGCAATGCTGTTATTTCCTTCTCCTGGCCATTTACTAAGTGACATCCTCTCCCCACGAGTTTTTGGAGGAGGTTGTGCTCTGCCTGTGATACTTCCAGCTGTGTCCAACTAGCACTGGGGAGCGTTCCACAAAGAAGCAAACACAAGAGGAAGCTTTCTACTCAAAGGAGCTGCTTTCCAGAAAGCTTTGAGAAAATATGATCAGGTAGAGATCCTGGTGTAACACTTTCAGGTTGTTTATTGCACATCTTCAGATGCCCAACATGAAATAATCATAGAATCATGGAATGGTTTGGGTTGGGAGGGACCTCAAAGCTCATCCAGTCCCAACCCCCCTGCCAGCAGCAGGGACACCTTCCACTAGACCAGGTTGCTCAAAGCCTCATCCAACCTGGCCACAAACACTTCCAGGGAGGAGCAGCCACAGCTTCTCTGGACAACCTGGGACACTGTCTCACCACCCTCACACCAAACAATTTCTTCCCAATAATAATATCAGGCTGTACAAATAACAATAATTACATCCCACAAATGAAAAGTCTTCCCTAATCAACCCCATTCTTTGTTGGGAAGATAAAGGAAAGACCAAAACAATCTTAAATATAAATATTACACATAAATATTAAATATCTTGCATCACTTATACTTGAAGGAAGCACGACACCAGGTACTGACCTAGATGTCGTTGCCCACTGACCTTTCAGGAACGATTATTTCCAGGTTGAATATTCCTTTCTCATATGGTGTATCTGCACCTCCTAAAATTTCTTTAAAAGGAAGATTAAGACATAAACATTACATTCAAAAAATCACTTCAATTTGTCCAACGGTCTCTACATACCACTCACTGTCACAGAAGAGTGCTCAGGATTAAAAAATATCATCTTAGCTGAGACCAGTTCCACCCCACAGCAACAAAACCATCAGCAGATTGGCTGAGACACAAGCCGAGCTATGGTTAAAGGAAAACAAGGAGAAAAACCCTGAAAAACCCTCAGGGTTTAGAAAAATTAGGAATTAGGAAAAAAATCCTAAAATTCCACACTTCCATGTAACCTATAAAGTACACACACCACCCAGGGAACCCAGACCTAGCAGCAAAGTCCAGTGCAGCCCCTGCTTCTAGAGATTCCCACCACAGAGTACGTACGTGCTCGGAGGTCATCCAGCTGGTCTGCAGGCTGCCAGCAGGTGATGCCCGGAGGTGGCTCCGTGCTCAGGAGGGAGAGTTCCCTCTTCAGTCGCGATGCTCTTTGCATTGTGCTGAAACTCCACGAGACTGGGGTTTATTGCTGGAAAAATGAGCTTTTCATAGAACCCCAGACTGGTTTGGGTTGGAAGGGACCTTAAAGCTCATCCAGTCCCAACCCCCCTGCCAGCAGCAGGGACACCTTCCACTAGACCAGGTTGCTCAAAGCCTCATCCAGCCTGGCCTTCAACACTTCCAGGGAGGAGCAGCCACAGCTTCTCTGGCCAACCTGGGACACTGTCTCACCACCCTCACACCAAACAATTTCTTCCTCACATCTCAGCTCCATCTCCCCTCTGCCACTTTCAAGCCATCACCCCTTGTTCTGTCACTCCCTGCCCTTGGCCAAAGTCCCTCCCCAGCCTTCCTGGAGCCCCTTCAGGTACTGGGAGGCCACTAGAAGATCTCCCTGGAGCCTTCTCTTCTCCAGGCTGAACATTCTTTTCAAAAAGAATACTTAATATTAGGATTTTATTTTTTTTTTTTAGATAAGGAGAATTAACCTGGGTTTCAGGTTGTTCTTCTAATGGGATAACCAGAGTCTCAGGAGCCTGTTCCTCGAGCTGCTCTCACACCCAACTAGAGGAGAATGAAATCTCCACCCTTTATCATCCAACTCCTCAGTCCCCAGCTGAGTCCAATGACCCTTCCCAGCCCCTCACCGGGCTGTGACACCCGCCCTGGGATGAGCCTTGTCCCTTCAG
>NW_010322992.1:8741-11314 GCF_000700745.2 Antrostomus carolinensis | reverse complement strand
GATGGATAAAGAGGATTGGAAAGTGGTGTCAGAGGTGCTCCTTGCCACCTTGCTTCCTTTTCTGGGTTCTTCTTCTTTCTGCCATGGGATACAGTATTCCCACTCTCAGCACACCTCTTCCAGGATGAGATCCCACACAGCCTGTGTTCCCTCTTTCCTCTTCTTATCTCCCCCACCACCCATCTTGCAAGAAATTTCTTACTTTTGTCCAGCAACCCTTCCTGCTCTCCTAGTGTTTCCAGGGCCCTGGAAAAATTAAGAGGGATTGGAAAAAGGAGGTGGGATGGGCCATCTTCTAAAAGAGAAAAGGAGATCCCTGGGCCAGTTCAGGAGCCAGAGGAAATCCTCAGGGACCACATTGTTCTCTTCTGGCTGCTGTTGAGGGTGATGGTGGGTTCAGAGAGGGACTGCAGAGAACGTTGGGCAGTTTGCCACCCTCTTCATACTCTCAGACCACAAGTTACAGGGCAGCCCTGAGTTAATTTCTTCTTGAACTACACAGACTTTTTTTGGATATGTTGTGTGTAGGGGCAGAGGGAAGCATTCAAACAAAAACATTTGCTCTTCTAGTAAAAAATGTGGCAAAGATCTCTCACAATCACCCCCTCCTCTTCTAAACTATTTGCTAATACCCTCACTCTTAACATCTCACTAGTTCCACTCCAAATTTGCTGAGCTCATGATGTTTTGTCCATGCAACAGAAACGTTCTTTATTTTCAAAGTTCTGTTTTACCTACATGTATTTTTAAACTGTGACCATGTCATAAGATCAGCACTTGCAGAGATGTTTTATTCCACTGTAAGACTAGGAAAAGAGTAAGAGATATGAGGTGAGGCATCTTCTGCAGGTACCCATTGCTGGCTGCAGAGAAAGCCTAAAGGACCAATTTACACTGGGCACTTAATTTTCAGCTGGTTTAATGATGAAAATTCCTTGCTTATTTTGCTATGCAAAGTGTTTTCCCCATCTATGTTTCCTTTGTGAACCCTCTACAAAATTATAAACAACTTCTTGAACTGCAGACATCAAAAACAGAAGCAGTATCAGTCCTGGAATAAAAGCACCCTCTTCTTATTTAAAAGCTTTTGTGTCTATGCAGTAAAATAACATTACCTCCTTTGTAAGACCTTTATCCTGACAAAAATCATCTTTAGTTATTATCTATCATAATGACAAGCTGTTTTCAGTCACCAGCTGTCAGAGAGAAACTCTGCCTGGTAAATACAGCACTCTTATCGTTAAGTATAATTTTTCTAGTGTTACAATAAAATGTACCTCATTTGCCTGAACATAGTTGCTCCACTGATCACACAACAGAAAGGATCTGTCCTCTTATTTTATTTATCATCCCTTGAATCTCCATCTCATTAGCCAATTGGCTGAATACCAACTTTTAGATTATCTTTGCGTTTACAGATGAAACACAGGTAAAATAACATCAGGACAAAACCTGATCCCTCTGTGAGCAGACTAGAAAGACCTGCTCAGCAGTAACTTCTGTAAACAAATGTTGAGGCTGTCAGGTCAGCCTATTTTTAATCCACTTAAGGCACACTACCTTAATTTTGTGTATATTTTTTCTAGTTTAGCAATCAAAATGTCACGGTGTAGCAAGTCAAATGCCTCACAGATGCCTATTGCTTGAATACCACTATCTTTATCAACTGAACTTGTAATCTCATCAGAAAGAGCGCTGTCAATTTAGTTTGATAGGACCTATTTTCCATAAGCCTGTGTTGACTGGCATTCACTAGATGTCCCTTCTTTATTTCTGAGGATGGGGGACCCTAGGGTATGAGGGAAGAGGGTTTTTCCACAGCATATATATCCGCAGCTTCAAATTCAAGCACCAATTGTCGACTTGTCTCCTGGAGACTACGGCAGTCTGAAATGGCCCTGAAGTTATTTTATGCTTTGCTCTCTCCAAATCAAGACTGTCCTGTCTGGAAATCCAAGGAGGCCTTTCTCAGTCTCTATATAAATAATTCTTTCATACAGCCAACATTATTAGTCATAGTGTGCAATCGGTTCTGTATTAGAATAGTAAAGAAGCCCACTGGCAGTGTGAAATGACTGATCTCCGGTGTGGATGTATCTAGAGCACTGAGTCCCAGCAGCCGTCTACCTTGAGGCATGGGAGAATTTAAGTTGGTGAGGCGGAGGAGGGATTGGTGATATTAGGGAAGCTGACAATTTTTGTGACATGACAGCTCTTCTGCATGGACTGCACTTCTCTTTTTCTTTTTTTCTTTAACCCTCAGCACTTTGCAAGTGAAACCAGACTAGGTGCACTTTATTTCTATTTCTTTTTATTTTTGTTTCTATTATTTCTATTTCGAGAATTTAAGTTGGTGAGGCGGAGGAGGGATTGGTGATATTAGGGAAGCTGACAATTTTTGTGACATGACAGCTCTTCTGCATGGACTGCACTTCTCTTTTTCTTTTTTTCTTTAACCCTCAGCACTTTGCAAGTGAAACCAGACTAGGTGCACTTTATTTCTATTTCTTTTTATTTTTGTTTCTATTATTTCTATTTCTCTATTTCTATTTCTATTTCTATTTCTATTTCTA
>NW_010322992.1:5607-8669 GCF_000700745.2 Antrostomus carolinensis | reverse complement strand
TCTATTTTTATATTTCTATTTTTATCTCTATCTATTTCTATTACTATCACTATTATCACTATTACTCTTTTGTTTCAAGGGTGGTTTCAGTGACAACTGGGATGCCAGGATTGAGCTGCACTTGGTAAATAATTAATTAAGAAACAGCCTCAGTGCTGAGGACCCTGAAGCCTGAGTGGGCAAAGTGGACTGAGGTATGGAGAAAAGCTGTATTAACATTCTCATTTTGCACGTGAGGAGCTGAGGGGCAGAGACATTAGATGAGTGGCCTGAGGTCAGAGAGGGGAATTGGTGGCAGAATGCAGACTTGAACCGACGACAGTTGATATCCAACCTAATGCATAAGCTGCAAGTCTTGCCCTGCATTACTTGTGCAGTGTTGTCTGTCTCCATTTTCCTCTCTGAAACAACCATAGATAACAAAAATGGTGTAGTGAATTTGTTTGGAGGAGAGATAGCCAAGGGAAATAGGGGCTTTTCCTGATTTCTTTTTTACTTGTTCTTAGTACAAGTTGCTTAACTCTTTCCTGTTTCATGTCACCTGTCCATGATTCATGGACAACGGCGTAGCTTTTCCTCCAAAAGGGGTTAGGAGTGATTTCAGCTGGCAGGAGTCTACTATTTCTCTTTGAAGAGAAAATTTGAATTTAAAAACAATACCAGAGATGTCATTTTTTTTTTAATTACAAAATCATATTCTTAGAATTATTACAATTTTTTCCAGAGTTTTTGGGGACTGCATAGACCCTCAGCCTCTTCAAAATGAAGTGCTGTAGGCAATTCTTGTAGGACTTGCAAGATGGGAACCTTGATTGACCTTGTGGTTAACTCCTAGGACCACGAGATGGCTGAAGCCCTGAATCCCTGTATCCTCTTAGGGGCTACCTTAAGTTGGGGAACCAGTCAATCGCCGGAACCCCACCTCCAAGGTAAGGTGGTACTGGATCAGTTACTCCTAAGAGAGGCAATTACAAAGCAGGACACTCTTTTCAGAGGGAAAAGTTGCCACAAGACGACTAGTTGTGCAGTATTTATGCACTCCACTGTACTTTTCCCATCAGAAAATATTTCATTATGAGTTGGGAACTGATGAATGAAAGACCCCACTGAAAGCAGCAAGTGTATAGCCAGATTAAAATGAAATGCCTGCATGACAAGGCTAGAAGTCAGTCATCTCATCTAAGCTATTCAGGTAACACTTGCAGAGAGACAGGCATTTTCACAGGGTGTTTCAGCCCATCCTGCAATAGCTGTGCATGAGAAGTTAAGTGAAGCACCATCCTGAGTGCGTACCTGTCTGTGTTAACCACACACGAGGGAGAACTCACAGAATTGCAGTGGTTGGAAAAGATATGTAAGATCACCGGGCCAAATCATCAAGCTCACACTAGCAATTCCACCTCTAAAACACGTCCCTAAGCACCTTGTCTACCCGTCTTTTAAATACCGCCAGGGAAAGTGACTCTACCACCTCCCTGGGCAGCCTGTTCCAAAATCTGACTACCCTTTAGGTGAAGAAGTTTTTCCTCATACCCAATCTAAATCTCCCCTGATTGCAACTTGAGACCATTTTCTATCACTTGTTACCTGGGAGAAGAGACTGATTCCCACCTCTCTACACCCTCATTTCAAGTAGTTGTAGAGAGTGATAAAGTCTCCCCTTAGCCTCCTTTTCTCCAGGCTGGATTAGATCAACCACCTAATTTTTAATATTTAGGGATAATGAGTGTATATGAAAGGTAGGATTTGTGCCTTGACTGAGTGTCTCAGAGAGCAATGGACCAGTGCTTCCAGCATCACTCACACAGATGGAGGGTGACTACAAGAAAAGTATTCTCCTGTGCCACCTCTTGGGAGTAAAGGGTTTATCTCGCATATGTATTGTCTCCATCCTGATTCTGACCTCTACACAGCCTGGATAAAGAGATATAAATGTCTTCACACTGTTACCTAAAGAAACAAATTATTTTATACTCTGTCTGTGAATATCAAGGAAGTCAAATCAACCTAACAAGAATTGTTAGGTTGAAATAAAAACTTCATTTTCTGACAATTAAACCTCTCACAGGAGACCAAGACTCTCATCCTTAGAGAAACTGAGGTATTAGGACCCACAGCAAAGAACTTCTGATGCCATTCACTTGAGAATAGTGTTTCAGACTTCAGTACATCATCTAATTTACCATGCAATTTTAGATTAAACAAGTGGATACTGAATCATCTTCGGACTAGTGAGCTACTAAGCCCAGTGGTGGACACGAAGATAAAAAGTCCCGATGGGCAAGTCTTAAAAGGGAGTTGCAATTTATGCTTCAACTAATCATCGTTGCTGTGTCTGAAAACAAGAAGAAAGCATGAAGCATAACAGAATGAAATGTAGCATCCTTCTCCCTGCAATGCACATCTTTTCTCTGGGATTAAAATGGGGTTTGCATTTTAAATTTTCATTTACTAAACAGAAAAATATTTTACTAGGAAGGAATGGTATTAAGGAGAAATGATTCTCTGTGTGCCCTCAGGCCTGGTGAAGACAGGATTTGATTTGCTGTGTTAGGCTGGAATCTGGATTGATACACAAAGATGAGAAGGTGTTTAATAAAATTTACATTTCATTTTCTCACTTGACACCAGTCTCCTGTCACTCACCAAATGAAGGGAATACGACAAATAACTTTTGTCAGCACCTAGACATGGAGAGATGGTTGAGGGGGGGAGGGAGAGCAAGGGTGGGATATTTTTATCATCATTCCCTTTGACGGCTGTGAGACTTGGCGTGTCTCGGGCACCAGCTTTATCTTTAATATACTTTCTAAGGGGGAGGTGTATCAAGAGGGAAAGCACAAATTAATCCAACCACACCTAACCCATTCCTGAGAATGGACAAATGACCTACAGGGAAGTAAATGAGATGATCTATACCCAAAGCAGTAGAGCATTTCTGTGTGTGCTCCATGCTCAGCTTGTGTGTAGCTCCTGTGTCTGATAAACACTGTGTGATCTGGCTTGAGTCCATCTTCCACAGTGCTGCTGTAGAGAATCTTTTCCATGTCTTTGTCTTGACC
>NW_010322992.1:4480-5568 GCF_000700745.2 Antrostomus carolinensis | reverse complement strand
CCCAAATTAAAGTGGCTGGTTTTAACATTAAAACCTTTTATCCCTGGTTTGTTTTTTCTTTTCAACCTGAATTTAGGTTTCTAATCAAGGACCCAAGATCAAGGTCCTAGTCAGACTAGCCTGACTTTTCACTTAGTGCCTCAGAGAAATTCTTTTTCCCAGAGAAAATGAAATCCTCTTTTGGAAACACTGGAGTTACCTCCCACTGCTGGGCACAGAACAATCCCAGGTTGACTACATTCTTAACTAGTGCACCTACATGCATAAGGTTTAACTGCACAAATTCAGAAGGAAGGAGGTATTTTGCAAGAGGACTGAGTATATATACTCTCCATTTATTCTGTTCCTGTTTGTTACTACTCGTTTTTTCAGCTGCATTTTATGTCAGATCTCTGCATCCCACAGGACTCCCACAGAACTTGGAGCCGAGGTTGATGAAGAATATGTGAGATATCTAGAAAAACAAGGTGAATAAGCATTGCTCTCTATTTATAAAGCAACAAACCCTGGAAAATATCAGGCAGAACATTTAAAATAAAAGCAGAAATAGGGTTTTTTTGTTTTTGTTTTTGTTTTTGTTTTTTCACATAGGATATACATAATTCAGTGTAATTGTGGTGGGTTGTGATGGGTTGACCTTGCCTGAACACCAGGTGCCCAACAGGCCACTTTATCACCCTCTCCTCAGCAGGATGTGGAGGGGACAAAATAAGAGGAACAAACCCCCCAAACTCGTGGGTTGAGACAAAAGGCAGTTTAATAGAAACAAAGCAAAGCTTTGCACGCAGAAGCAAAAGAACAAAATATTTATTCTCTACTTCCCATCTGCAGGTGATGTTTGGTCAGTTGCTGGGAAGCAGGGCTTCTGTATGCATAGCAGTTACCCTGGAGGACAAATGTAGATAACGAATGCCCCTCCTGCCCCCTCTGTTCTCCTTGCTTTTATTTCTGAGCAGATGTCATATGTTATGGAATATCCCTTTGGTCAGTTTGGGTCAGCTGTCCTGGCTATGTCCCCTCCCAAGACCTTCCCCATCCCCAGCCTACTGGGAGAGCCAGCCTTAGTGCTGTGCGAGCACTGCTCAGCA